>NC_054740.1:40280679-40580679 GCF_018143015.1 Lytechinus variegatus | reverse complement strand
AATACTCTTGGAGAGTAGACTAGTCGTAACATCGGTTCATAATTGTTATGAAACCCATGGCTTTCAACAATTCCTGCTAGCTCAGTGAGTAAGGCGACAGACTGGAGATGCTTCGTTCTGCAGCGAGAGGTTCGAATCCAAGTTCCCACCGGAAGTAAGAAGAAAAAAAGAAGAAAAAAGAGAAAGACAGAAGGGGGTTTTGGGGAAGTATTTTTTAAAATTAGTGGAGGGGACATATGGAAGTCTTTCCAAAATCTGACAAATAATGAGAAAGTTATGAGCATTTGAATATTGCGATCACTAATGCTATGGAGATAGCAAATTGGCAATGCGACAAAGATGTGTGATGTCGCTTGTGAACAACTCTCCCCATTACTCTAGTATATATTTCACTAGAATTGTCTCTTTTATCACATCTATCCATAAATCATGTGTTCTGTCTACATGAGGGCATGTAATGCATATTTTTTAAGAATACATCATGGATAAAGAGTTTGTATCATCATAAGAAAAAACAAAAAGAGACATTTTGAGGGTATTTTATAGTCCACCAAAGGGAAAGTTGTTCATCAGTGACATCACACATCCTTGTCGCATTGCCAATGTGAGGATCTCCATAGCATTAGTGATTGCAATATTCAAATGCTCATAACTTTCTCATTATTTGTCCGATTTTTCTCAAACTTTCTTTATTCTCATTCTTTGATTTTTCTGTTTCTACACAAGCCTATTTGTTCCAAAGGTTTCATTCCCCTTTAAGACTTAAGTACATATATGGCCATTGAGTCCCCTGTACAGATCACGCTAGAACTTCGGTCTCTGTATTTGGTGAGTGAAGCCAACGGAGTTCAGCTGAACAACCAACATAACAGAGGCCAAAGCTTTTGTTTTGGTCTAGTCAAACATATACTCTCCAAAATGGGGTAGAATGGGGTCGGACTCGGAATAGCACTTCAAATAAAATGATAAAAATAAATTAGGAACTTGGAATTTACCTTGGAAGTAGGCATAACTTACCTCGATTATGTATGGATAAAGGATCATAAAGGTCTATCGTGACACAGATATCCTGACATCGAGGCACAAACTGGAAAGTTTTGTTGTTTGTTTTCCATCTGTCGAAATTAAAAACAAAATGACCGATCGATACCAAAATGAACGCGACATAGACGTCTAAATTTTACTTTTTTTGAGGGTCCAGATTGTGCCTCAGTCAATGTCAGGATAGCTGTATCACGATAGACCAAAAGCTTCAGTCTCTGTATTTTGGTTATTCCGCTGAACTGCATTGGCTCACTCACTAAAACATAGACTGAAGAGCTTGGAGGCCCGTATGTACAGACAATGTATTAGCAGTAACGTTAGATCTAACATTCGGCGGAAACCCGATTTTCCGATCGGTTTTTTGTGCATAAAATGTCGCATTATGACATTATGAAAAAGAAATCACATCCATATTTATGAAAAAATGTTTAAAATTCAGAAATATGGTACCTTAGACCGCAGTTACCGCTAATTCCTTTCAAATGATGATCGAAACATTATCTTCGATCCTTTCGTTGGTCAATGGAAGTTGCCATCTCGGATGACGTCATCATCCTTACAGACGTATTTACCAGTCGCTACATGTATATATCGCGATTTGTGCCGCTGCTTTGTGCTTGTACATATAGATGTGCGTGCGTTCGGAACTTGTCGCTCAAATTGATTGGCCAAGATATCAAAAATTTAATCGGAAAGCCTAGATAAAAGCACAACTCTTTGTCGGCTGCCATATTTTCCTCTCCGGCAGAAAATAAAAAATAAGGAATGACCTGGGGAATAACTCATCGGTAACGTATATTTTTGATATTTCATAGATTTTACATAGTATCAATAGAAAGATTAGAGTCTAACGAAAATAGTGGGCCTTCGTCCAAGATAATATAATGTCATTTAAAATCTAAAAGAAATAAAAAATCTGGACTAAACCCGCCCTCCGAATTGTCGACCCATATTACACATGCAGGCTCGCAATATTAAATAGTGTTAAATAAATCCCCAGAAACAACGGTTATTCCTGTCTATGTCACGATAGACCGGAGCTCCCTGGGTTAAAGTTTTTAGTTGGTCGTGTTAGTAAATTAGACAGCTGGCAGCCGTCTTTTTCTGATTCAAGGAGGTTTTTGTAAACATTTTTTCTTTTTCATTTCTCCTAAGTAGTACACAGATGGCTTGCGATCGTGCAGCTGCCATTAGGGGGTTAACAATGCAAATCCCCCCCCCTGACAAGGCTCATCAAATTTTATCTTTTTTTCATATAAATTGGACTCTATTATTTATTATCTATATGAAATGAACGAAAAATGAATGAAATGAATTATTATTCCGTTTTGGCCCGAAATGCACCAAAACAGGAAAAAATACTTAAAGGGGGAAAAAAGAGTGACTTACTTTGAACAGCTGTCACGCAACTCCCTCTTCCCTGGTTTATCTGAACTTAAAGGAGAATGAAACCATTGGAACAAGATAGCTTGTTTGAAAACAGAAAAATCAAAGAAACAGATCAACGAAAGTTTGAGAAAAATCGGACAAATAATGAGAAAGTTATGAGCATTTGAATATTGCGATCACTATTGCTATGGAGATAGCAAATTGGCAATGCGACAAAGATGTGTGATGTCACTGATGAACAACTCTCCCCATTACTTTAGTATATATTTCACTTGAATTGCCTCTTTCATCACATCTATCCATAGATCACATGTCATGTGTTCTTTCTACATGAGGACATGTAATACATATTTCTTAAGAATACATAATGGATAAAGAGTTTGTATCAAATTTGTAAGAAAAAGCAAAAAGAGACATTTTGAGGGTATTTTATAGTCCACCAAAGGGAAAGTTGTTCATCAGTGACATCACACATCCTTGTCGCATTGCCAATGGGAGGATCTCCATAGCATTAGTGATTGCAATATTCAAATGCTCATAACTTTCTCATTATTTGTCCGATTTTTCTCAAACTTTCTTTATTCTTATTCTTTGATTTTTCTGTTTCTACACAAGGCTATTTGTTCCAAAGGTTTCATTCCCCTTTAAGATACATTTCATATATGGCCATAGATAGGCATAGACAGCTGGCAGCCGTCTCTTTCGAGGAATTTTTTGACATTTGCAGAGATGCCAAGTTCAAAAAATTGTTATGCGTGAGATTTTCATGACTCGACGTCTCTGTGCACGCGCGGTCAGTACTTACACTCGTACGTTGCGAAAAGGCGCGAGCGCGCATGAGAAATGGGCTTCAAAACCATGCAATGCATGCACGCGATTCATCGTATCACGTACTAGCTGTGCGCTGACTACTCTCGATTCGTCTCGCGTGCCGGGCTAGATGCGAAGGCGGTCGGCCAGTCGTGTACATGTAATCTGGCTAATAATGCTACTTTTTCTCTTTTTTTTTCTCTTTTTTTTTCTGTCGGGTCCCGATGCGTGAGATCGTGAGACGGACCCTGAATGCGTGAGTCTCACGCACAATGCGTGAGACTTGGTAGCTCTGCATTTGATATTTTTAACTCATCCGGCCCGAAGGGCAAGATGAGCTTATGCCGTGGCGTGGCGTCCGTCGTCTGTCGTCTGTCCACAATTTCAAAATGCTACTACTTCGCCATTTCAAGTCCGATTTCAATTCTGTTTGCTTTATATGATAGCACTAGGTGGGGCATTCAAAACTTCTACACAGAATTTTGAAATTCATTAAATATGCTAATTTATGCGCATTTTTCAAAATTCACAAAAAATGCTACTTCTTTATTTGTTGACCGATTTTGATTTTTTGCTTCCATCTGGTAGAGCTTCATGAGGTTCACCAAACTTCTACACAGAATTTTGAAATTTTGACCAGAACAATTTTTATGCTAATTTATGCGAAATTAATTTATGCATATTTTTTAAAATTCACATAAAATGCTTCTTCTTTATTTGTTGACCGATTTTGATTTTTTTTTTCCATCTGGAAGAGCTTCATGAGGTTCACCAATCTTGTACACAGAATTTTGAAATTTTGATTAGAACAAGTTTTATGCTAATTTATGCAAAATTAATTCATGCATATTTTTTAAAATTCACATAAAATGCTTCTTCTTCTTTATTTGTTGACCGATTTTGAATTTTTTGCTTCCATCTGGTAGAACTTTATGAGGTTCACCAATCTTGTACACAGAATTTTGAAATTTTGACTAGAACAATTTTTATGCTAATTTATGCAAAATTAATTATTCATATTTTTAAAAATTCACTTAAAAAATGCTTTTTCTTCTTTAATTGTTGACCGATTTTTACTTTTTTTCTTTTTCCATCTTGAAGAACTTTATGAGGTTCACCAAACTTCTACACAGAATTTTGAAAATTTTCAGTAGATAATTATTTATGCTAATTTAGAAATGTATTCATAAATCACAATAAAATTCCTCTTCTGTATTTGTTGACAGATTTTGATTTTTTTTTCTTCCATCTGGTAGAGCTGCATGAGGTTCACCAAACTTGTACAAAAAATTTTGAAATTTCGTCTGGAAAATTATTTATAATTTATGCAAAATTTATTCAGAAATCACAAAAAAAAATTCTTCATTTGTTGATCAAATTTGTTTGCTTGATATGATAGCATTGAGATGGTGATACAAAATTTAAACATAGAATTTTGAAACTCATTGAATCTGCTATTTATTCATATATTTTCAAAACTCACAGAAATTACTTACTTATTTGTTGATTGATTTTGGTTATTTTTGTTCCATCTGAGAGCTACATTAGGTTCACCAAGGTTCTACACAGAGTTAAGAAACTTTGACTAGATAATATTTAATTCATATGAAATTTATTCATAGATCACAAAAAATGCTTCTATGTCATTTCTTATCAATTTCAATTCTATATCCTCAATTTATGTCACCAATATAATTCACTACAGTGTCAACTGGGCTGAAATTAAAATTGTGTTAAATTGTGTTGCGAGATGCCGGATGAGCTACACATCATTGATGTGCTAGTTTAAAAATTTCTCCTTGTACACAGATGGCTTGTGATCGTGCAGCCGCCATTACGAGGTTGAAAATTAAAATCCCCCTGATGGGGCTCATCCATTTTTGTCTTTAATTCATAAACATATGTAAAAAGAACTGGACCAAAATAAAGATTACCGTATTATTCTGTTTTGGCCTGAAATGCACCAAAACAGGAAATAATAAAATTTAAAGGAAAAAAAAAACACTGACTTTCTTTTGCTGTCATGCAACTCCACTCCTTGGTTTATCCGAACTTAATAAATGTATGGCCATTGAGTCCCTTTACAGATAGGGTTAGAATTTTGGTCTCTGTACATGTACAGTGTGCACAGAAATGATGCCTAGGTTGTGTCAGTTGACCCGTCCAATCATGCAATAATATCAAACTATTAATCAATTTAAGTATAAGGTTTAGCTGTGAATTTGCTTTTTGGAAATTACTCGATAAATTTTGGGAAAGGCTCACCTACGTACGGAATTTGAAAACTTTTTTGGATACTAAGTGATTACCCTTTGCCTACCAAAATCGCATCACTTTTTGGTAGATTATGTGTTTGAACTCATTTTGTGGTCACTACTACAGCAGGGATTTATTTGATGACATGAGTAAGAACATGACATACAGTGTATTCATCTGTGTGTATGACTTTATTTCATCATATTAATCATCTGTTTACATCATATTTTATGAATATCATGATATAATATTACATTATTACCAGTATTTTTTTCAATTATACGCCCGTTCTAGACGGGACGTATTATGGTATCACGCTCGGTGTCCTTTCATTAACTTTTCCTTGTAAACGCGATAACTTCAGTTTAACTTAACCTAGGCTCATATACCAGGTAATTTGGTGTGTATGATACTAGCATGGACATATAATTCATAGTGGGTATGTGCCGTGGATGGGACCCCCATTTTTACACCCAAATTTCCGTTCCAAGGCATAGCATTTTTGTCTTATTGATAAAAACAAAACAAAGAAATCCGCTCCAAGGCATAGCATTTTGCTCTTATCAAGAAAAAAGAAGAAATCCGCTCCAAAGCTTCGCATATTTTTCATTACGCCGTTCCGGGTGCATTGATCTGCTGCAAATTCGGTGAAAAGTGGCCGCCGAGCCTTGTCCGACCATCGTCTCTGCCCGAGCGCTCCCGGTAGAGGCCGAGCTATCTGCATCATGCATGCATGCCCGTTCCATAGGTGTGCATACGACATACTCACACGCTGGCGATCCGTTCCAAGGACCCCCGTTTTCACAAAATTGTAGTTCCGAAGCCCGCTCCGAGGACCCCTGTTTCTTGTCTCGCCTGCAGCACACCCCTACCACTTTTTTGGTCGAGTGCCCCCCCCCCCCCCAGGCATGGATCCCAGGAAGCCTATTGATTTTCAGGTCAAAAGGTCAAAGGTCAAGGTCACACTGACATGTTTAATTTTACCCTTCTGAAGTCCTTGTAAACGTGATAACTTCAGTTTAGTTTACTCCAACGATGTTGTAGGACTAAGCCTGTTCATTGAGCAAAGTAGAAATGTCTATTGCTGCTCTCCTTCACTTTAACTTGACCTAGGCTCAAATAATTTGCTGTGTATGATACTAGCATAGATCCCAGCAATTCTATTAATTTTTAGGTCAGAAGGTCAAAGGTGATATCGCCACCTTCCACTTTTCTTGCTTGACAAATAACTCCATTTTCCGTGTTACAGACAGGCATATTATGTGCTCGCCTTAGCGACACTCTTGTTTATCATAGGGCATTCTTGAAAATGATGTAATATTGAGGATCAGCCATCATATCACTCATTAGAATCAACATATGTGGACTGGGGAGATACCTGCACACAACATTTATGCAGGTAGTTTCATGTGGTTCAAAAGAAAGATACATGTAGCAAAGGAAAGGTAGCATTTCCTTGACAAATATGTGTGTATAAAAATATATATAGATGAAGAGAAAATTCCTCTTGAGAATAATTCAGATATTTCATTTTCACTTTTAGTTTTGTCATTCTGAACATGATCTCATAATGGGAATTGCCAATGCTGACGATTTCCTGTGTTTTTATTGCAGAGATGATTATATTGTTCACATCCTGCCCTGATCTTCAAATTGGCCACATTGGATGAATGTGCTGGTAGGACAGCATGCATGGAGACCAGTCAGCATTCCTCTACACATGAAGGATCTGACTGGAAGGATAAGGAGTGTCAGAAGTAAGGTAGGAAACCGTTCTTTTAATGTTCTCAGGAGAAGTACATGTAGTGCTAGAACCATAGAAGTAGAAGAAAAATAGAATTATTAAAAATATTATCATAAGAAGTAGTAACTACTAGTACTATTAGTTGTTGTTGTAGTAGTAGTAGTAGTAGAAGGTAGGAGTAACTACTACTACTACTGCTACTGCTACTACTTTGCTACTACTACTACGACTACTACCACCACTTAATACCACTTACTTTTACTAACTACATGTACTTCTACTACTACTACTACTACGATGACGACTACTGCCACCACTTAATACCACATACTATTTATAACTACAACTACTACTATTACTTCTTCTACTACTACTATTACTACTACTACTACTGCCTATTACTACTAATATTTTGTGAAACTGGAAAAAAATAAATGCGTATCTGAATGAATTAAATTCCTTCAAGTGTAAAAGAAATTCAAGGACATGCATACCTGGTACTCCATTCATTTTGTTTTGACATGTCAAACATTTCAGAGCATCATGGCAAGTCTGAGGTGGGCATTTAAGTGCAGTTCTTGGCAGCCTGATCAGTCCCAGTGGTTGCTTGCCTCATCTAGCATCCAACCTGAGGAAAAACACAGAATTGGTCAGTTTGTCTTCACAAAAGATGCCAAATCTTCCATGGTAAGCAGCATGATTTCTTCCTCCCCTGCCCAACACGGCAAAGCGTCCTTTGACAAGGTTACTCTAAATATTTGACTCCCTACAACTCGTCTGTAATTCATGCAATGTTTCTCAAGCTCATGTAATATTGCTGATATGCCATTCTGAACCATCTGATATAATATTTCTGATGTCTCATTTTGAACCATTCAATATAATTCGATTTTTTTTCTGATTTTTTCCTTACAAACATGCAAGTTTTGCTTTGATAATGTTGATTTCTGTCTTTTCATAAATAGGCAGGGAGACTGCTGGCCCGGAAAGCAATTCATGAATGTTTGAAGATATCCTGGGCTGATATCGACCTCGTCAGAACAGACAGAGGAAAGCCGTACCTTAAGAACATGGATGACATTGACAAGACAATCTACCCGAACTTTAACTTCAATACCTCTCATCATGGTGACTTTGCCGTCTTGGCAACAGAGCCTGCCCTCACGTGTGGAGTGGATGTCATGAAGGTTGTCCGGCCCAGTAAGTTTAGAAAGATTAATTGATTTTGATATAACTTATGTGCCCATGGAGTAGTAAAATAATTTGATGGAATCTTGATATGTATGAAGAGATTGTCAATGACAAAGGATGATTCCAACAAACATTAGAAGATGTGGCAAAAATTATTTATTTATCTATTAATTCTATTTATTTATTCAGTTTAAAACATAGATGGACAATAAATAATAAATAATAATAATAATGTTTTATTTACCCAGGGTAGCAACTTCAGTTAGGAAACTGCTCTACCAGCGGGCCCTGCATAACATTATATGTTATTATTACCCTTCTCCAATCTAAATGCTGAGCGCCTAGCAAGAAGGCAGAAGGTCCCATTTTCATAAGTCTTTGGTATGACTCGGCCGAGGATCGATCCCACGACCTCCCGTTCATGAGGCGGATGCAGGATCAAACTTAACATGTTTACAATAATTGCAACATAATAGTTAATGAAAATTAATAGTAACAACCAATTAACGAAAACCTGTATAGGAGTAGAATCATTATCACAGAAGTTATCAAATTAATGCAGTTTTGTATGTTTTGCTTTAGCAGACAAAAAAAATCTATATCCGGAAAATTATAGACTAAGATAAAGGAAATTGATGGCAAATAAAAATATGGTTCTCTGAGGTAGGTGTTTATTGTAAGGTATTATTTATAGCCATAAAGTTATTGAAAAAAATGAAATAAAAAAAAGCCATGAATTCTGACATCTGAAAGCCACATGCTGAGAATAGTACCAGAGCCGTAATAAGCAAGTTTGAAGTTACGTTCTGCCCATGATCAGAAGAAGGTCATTCGGACTAAAAGTGATGTGGTGGTTTAATGTCTGAGATAAGCACCAACTTTGATGTCTTGATTATTCATATATTCTTTTGAATTTGTTTTTCATGAGATAAAAAACACAACAACAATGCGTCCACTAGAGACTGGTATAATGTTGGCCAAGTACATAGTTATAGCAACTTGTTACTGCATTCAAAGTAAAAATGCAATGTTCAAATACTTTCGTAGAGTGTTCATTAGTGTGCTATTCTAGTCACCTGGTCTATACAATTTCTGCATCCTGTTATGTAAGGCATGCTTACATAATATCTTGCTTTGAAATCTGCCATAGGGTTATAATAATGTAAAAAATGAAAGGTCATTTGACCAAAATTGCCCATGAGGTAATGCCGAACTGGTCTATAGTAAAAAGACAAGTGTGAAGTGAATATCAACAGGACAACATACCATGAAACATGTAATGTGGTTGAGTTTAATCAGTTTTTCTTTCGGTCTTGATCAATTTCCTGTCACTCTGCAGACTGGCAATAATTTTTATAATCAAGATTACCTGATTTATCATAAATACTGATTATCAATTTTATGATGAATAATGATCATTCATGGTCATATTATATTGATTAATTAATCCTGATTCATCATGACATTTTGCCACTAATAGCCATAGCAAAATTTTATCAATAGATTGCCAATTTGACTCAAATAGTGATTTCATTAACTGCAATGAAAAAATTGACATTGTAATGATTTATTTTCAAATATAACAATGTATTGCTCTTGAAATGATGGCATTTTTTTTCATTGAATTCTTCTCTTTTAGACCATGTTCCATGTTTGACTGGCTGCCCTCAGAAATGAAAGAAAAAAAAGCAATTTATTTTGGTTATCGCAGGTGTAATCTAAAATTATTTTTGTTGTTGTTGAATTACATATAACATCAGCAGTTACATGTACTCTTCGCTTTTGTTTGAAGTTTTAGTTAGTATTTTTTGTCTTTAGTTTTTGTCTCACCTGCATAGCAGAGTGAGACTATAGGCGCCGCTGCGACGGCGGCGGCGTCAACATCAAATCTTAACCTGAGGTTAAGTTTTTGAAATGACATCATAACTTAGAAAGTATATGGACCTAGTTCATGAAACTTGGCCATAAGGTTAATCAAGTATTACTGAACATCCTATTAGAGTTTCATGTCACATGACCAAGGTCAAAGGTCATTTAGGGTCAATGAACTTAGACCATGTTGTAGGAATCAACATCAAAATCTTAACCTGAGGTTAAGTTTTTGAAATGACGTCATAACTTAAAAAGTATATGGACCTAGTTCATGAAACTTGGACATAAGGTTAATCAAGTATCACTGAACATCCTGCATGAGTTTTATGTCACATGACCAAGGTCAAAGGTCATTTAGGGTCAATGAACTTTGGCCGAATTGGTGGTATCTGTTGAATTCCCATCATAACTTTGAAAGTTTATGGATCTGATTCATGAAACTTGGACATAATAGTAATCAAGCATCACTGAACATTTTGTGCAAGTTGCAGGTCTCATGATTAAGGTCAAAGGTCATTTAGGGTCAATGAACTTTGGCCGAATTGGGGGTATCTGTTGAATTACCATCATAACTTTGAAAGTTTATGGATCTGATTCATGAAACTTGGACATTAGAGTAATCAAGTATCACTGAACATCCTGTGCGCATTTCAGGTCATTGAACTTTGGCCGAATTGGATGTATCTGTTGAATTACCATCATAACTTTGAAAGTTTATGGATCTGATTCATGAAACTTGGACATAAGAGTAATCAAGTATCACTGAACATCCTGTGCGAGTTTCAGGTCACATGATCAAGGTCAAAGGTCAATGAACTTTGAGCCATGTTGGTTTTTTTTGTTAAATAACCATCATATCTCTGTAAGTTTATTGGTCTAGTTCATAAAAAGTGGACATAATAGTAACCATGTATCACTGAACATCTTGTGCGAGTTAGAGTAGTTTTCAAAGTCAGCACTGCTGCTATATTTAACTGCGTGATACAGGTGAGACGGCCAGAGGCATTCCACTTGTTAGTTAGTATAAGCAGAAGGAGTAACCAAAGCACAGTAGAGTATATTTATATGGTGGCTGCGCTATACAAATTTATCATATTATTAATTTGGAAAAGGTTGTGCAAGTTTGATAGGATCTTATATTTTTTATTCTTGTCAGATCAGAAAATTGAGGACTTCTTTCGTACCATGAAGAAGCAGTTCACCCCTCATGAATGGGAGACCATCATGTCTGCCGAGACGCAGTATCAACAACTTCATAGGTTCTACAGATATTGGGTGAGTCAGTAGGTGACTTACAGTTATGGGGGCGTTGTGGTCTTATGGGGGCATCGTGGTCTAGTGGTTACGACTCTCGTCTTTCATTCATAGGGACGTGGATTAAAATCCCAGCCGTGGCATGTTTTTCTTTAGCAAGAAATTTACCCACATTGTGCTGCACTCGACCCAGGTGAGGTGAATGTGTACGCGGTAGGATTCATTCCTTGAATGCTTTAGCGCCTATATGGCAGCTCAGCTTCAGCCGGGGTAATAATATGATACCAAGTATCAAGCACAGTGCAATTATAGTAGCTGCGCTATATACATGTAAATGGACATATTATTATTATTATTAAGTTTGTTGCTGGTGCTGGTGGTGGGAGCGTGAAAAGGCTGCTGAACTGAGCTCCAACCAACTCTTAGGACCCTTCACATAAAACTTGTAATGCACAATAAAAAAAATACAATAGTTAAAAGCTAATGAAATTCTCCAATCTGATAGACTGATGGTAAATTTGTTAGAGATATTGTGCATTTGTTATTGTAACTAATCTGTATGAAATGGTACCCAGGCTCGGTTCAGTAGAATGATATTAATTGTGTCTGTGCCGATTATCTCAACTTCATGAGAGAAGTCTAAAAAATGACAACAAAACTGAGGAGAGCTTGGCGTAAAATTTCATATCATACAGAATGCAAAGTCTAAATCACTTCAAGATCTGAAAGGGTATATATATGTATCAAGCTCTTAATTACTTGGACTCATCTTAACTTGAAAAAGTGAATTTAGTGTGACGTGAAAAAATCAAGAAATGTGTAACTGAATGAAGTATCACAAACGCAAGGATGAATAGGAATCATGAGTAGAACTGTATGTGGAATTAAAGGAATATTCAAATGTTTTACATAAGGTTTGTAATCACGTTGAAAGAGAACACTGATTAGTGCATGGTGTTTAATACGCGGCTGTTGACCAATTTCTCAGAGTTATTGCGTATGAATGTCAGAGTAAGGGCACAAATTGTGTAATAATAATAATATAATAATAATTAAGACTTATATCGCGCCAAATCCACTCTGTAGAGTGCTCAAGGCGCTTTTTAGGAAATTATAAAAGAAATTAAGAAGAATTGAACAGAAATGTTTTGAGGTAATTTTTGAAAGTTTCAGAAGTCAAGCACTGTTTGATGTTATGAGGGAGGCTATTCCATAGCTTCGAGGATGAGTAAACAAATGATCTTTCACCCCAAGTTTTGGAAACTTTGGGGGTAACAAGAGAATTGGAAAGGGAGGAACGTAAGGATCTTGAAGGGGTATAACTTTTGATCAGTGAAATAAGGTACTGGGGAGATGAGCCATGAACACAATGGAAAGTTAACAACAAAATCTTGAACATAATACGCTGTTCTACAGGGAGCCAATGTAAGGATCTTAAAATAGGAGTAATGTGAGTGCGCCTGGTGGATAGAGAAACGATGCGATGTACATGTATTATGAAACACGCACATTGGTGAACTACCCTGATCTGCCTGTTCATTTGGCAATGTGTGGCTGAGTGGCGACACAACATATGCGACAATTACTCCACTATAAATTCCTAATCAAATAACTTCAACCCTGGATTTACATTTATACCCTCCCCTAAACTTAGCATAAAACTCTATTGCAACCCTAAACCTGTATCTTACACAATATAAAACCCAGAGCAATTTGGTGAATTCACAATACAGTGCGCCATCTATCGGTTGCAGCAGACAGGCCAAAATTCGCAATGCCTCATGGGAAAAAGGTGACATCTATCTGTTGTGCGCTAGTACTGACGTGCACGCATGCAAACGATCAGTGCTGGCTGACACGATCGGATATGCTGTTTACTAGGGTTCAGGGGGTGAAAGAGAAATTTGCCCACATAGTTCTTTGCGAAATTTAGAGATTTGAATTCTTGCCATATGTATGGTTTTCATTTTTGAAGCATCACAGTCATATTACAGTACACTAACACTGTGCACGATGTCGACCCTGAAGTTAGAAATTGGCCTGGTCACTGCAACCGATAGATGGTGTACGATATTGTGAATCCACCGAATTTTCACAGGGACAAATGTTGTGTCATCTATTTTTTTATCATGTCTACTCCATGTTCATTCTTGTAGTGTCTAAAAGAAAGTTACATTAAAGCTCTCGGCATCGGCCTCGGCTTTGACCTCCAGCGAGCAGAGTTCAGACTGCACACCCTGGAGCTATCTACCTCATCCGTTGCCATGGATACAGAGCTCTACCTCCGTGACAGGCTGGACAAGAACTGGGTCTTCCAGGAGATGCTTCTGGATGAGGATCACTATGTGGCTGTAGCAGTACAGGTAGGTGGATTCTTGGGGTTGGTCATTTCCACTTAAAGTAAAAGGGAAGGTCTGTGATGCCTGTGTGCGGAAATGCATAACCTATGGTAGCGAGACATGGGCAACAAAATTATCTAGCATTGCACGAATTCAAAAGGCTGAGATGAGGGTGGTCAGATGGATGTGCAGGGTGTCATTTGTGGGAGAAAGAGAAACAAAGACCTCCTCTAGTCCATGGGCCTGGTAAGGATAGGACAGGCGATGAGAAAGAGTAGCTTTAGATGATATGGTCATGTTGCTAGGATAGAAGGGACCGACTGGCTCCAGAGAAAACTGAATTGCACAGTTGTGGGGAGGAGCTCATGTGGGACACCTCGTAAGCCGGGGAAGGGGGGGAGGAATTATCAGACAAGACAGAAAAGGGTCAAACATTACCCACATTGACCCAAATGACAGGTCAGTATAGAGGAGAGACATTAAGGAAATAAACTGTCCAACCCCACTACGAGGGAAAACAGACTTAAACGCTGATGATGATAATAGCAAGTCTAATCACCAATATTTTCATGCATTGTTGTTAGAGACTATGGCCTGGATTCACACAGGTGTTGAATCCTTGGTGTATGCAGATTACACTGATTTATTACCGGGTATATTAAAAAATGCCCAATGCTGATGCACTTTTGTAACAGTGCCCGAAAGTATGCTATTTTATTCATGAGTCCTCTGTTTGAAAAGTGGACTCATTAATTCAAAACACGAGACTCATGAATTAAATAACCACGGCAACAGGCGTCAATTTCGCGCACTGTGACAAAAGCGCGCATCAGCATTGGCCATTTTTCATTATACATGGTAAATAGGTGTAATTTATAGAAGAATCTGCATAAACCATGGGTTTAACCGATGGTTTTAAAAACCACCTTTTTGCATTCGGGCCTATATGTATTCTAAAGCTATTTTTTTTATTATTTGAATATACTAAATAAAGATATCGCAGGATTGATCACTTTATTGTGTTGATAGTTCAAGCTAAGGGCTTGTAGTTGCAGCAAACAATGACTTAATGAGAAAGCCTTTAAAATCATGGTGAACTGTGACCTTATCAACGTACATCTAAGTGCAATTCATTCATTCAAAACTGAATACAAACCAACAGATGATATGTCATTCATGAAAATGTCATAGCTTTGATTGGTCTGCATCGATATAACTGTACCATAGTGTCTTACAACGAGTTACGATTGATCCCATCTATCTCAACTATATGGAAATCCATTGACGTCATAATTTTTTCTCCAAACATTTGCACAATGTCCTTTGTAAACAACGAGAAGCACACTGAATTTTCAAGAAATCAATGAATTTATAATCTAGAAAATATTTCGAGCAAACATGCATCCTAGGTGTTGATGTTGGTGGCTTTCCATAGTTATGGTTGATTAGATCAATGGCAATTGTTTGTAAGACGGCCCTGATGTATCCACAGTATTTCTCTTAAATGGTTTGCTCTGTATTTTTTTTCCAGCTTGGACCTGATAGGAGAATGCCTTGCTGCCCGTCGTTCACCACCCTCTCGCCAGAGCAGCTACTCTCCACTGCACAACCCATGCACCCAGAAGATATGGATTACTGGACATCGTTTGCTTCTAAGCAAGAAGCTCCCAACCTACCTCGAAGAAAACCATTAGACAAGGAATAGCTTAACGTTATTCATCCTTGTAAAGTACCTTCAAAACATCTTTAATATGCTCCTAGCGACTTTGCTGTGGCTTTTAGCTGAGTATGCAGCCCATCTATGTGCTGTTATCACGCTGAACGTAAATGATGCTTCTGATGCACCAAGAATATAAATATTGGGTTCAAAGCCTATATCCTATCGTCTTTTTAAGGCCATTGTTGCTTTTTATCACATGATTTGGTGCTGAAATTTTATACAAATGCCTCCAGTCAGATATTTGACAAAGACAAGACAAGGTGGTATAAGCGTTGGCTTCTCCGCTACCACCATTTGGAGTCTCGCTTATGTTTAGCATAACAAAAAGACAGTACTTGCAGCCCTTGCCTTGATATTCTTGCAGGAATCCTATCCAACATATTTTTCAATTTTACAGTCATTTGGCTGAAAAAAAACATTTATGGGATTGGAAAGCCAGTGTGAAATCTAGCATGGATCAAAGCCAAAATGGACATACATGTAAACTTATTTTGGGGTACTTAAAAGCAGAACAGTTTCTTTTCTCTGTATTAGCTACAGGTGTAACCTGACTGATATCCTTTTTGCACCAAGCTTACGTCTAGCTCACACCTTTGTGTTGTAAGCTGCGTGTATATTGCCATGTTAGCTGAAAGCATCAAATACCTATGCAGCATACTGCGCAGGAAAATATTTGGTTGCAATTACACTCATGCGTACAAGCTTGTATAGAGTTGCACTAACTAAAGCAAGGTAAGTCAAAAGTTAATTTAGCAGTGACCCTGTATTGTCCTGCAAAAGCCACTTGCCGTTACTCGATGTTGCTTGTTCTTGCTCGCAATTGCTTGCCGCCACGTGTCTTTGCTCATACAGATTTTTGGATGCGTACAAATGCGCATGTTTGAAAAATTAAACCTCTAAGATAGAATGCAAGTCCTCTGCGTTAGTCTGCATGTTGACCTTGTATTAGCTTGTTTTGTTGGTTGTGTTGCCTTTGACTAAGATCTGTATCTCTCTGTATTCAAGCAATACAAAGCTTAATTGCAAGCCCCAAAACGCAGAGGTATGAGCTAGGTCTTAGCTATCAATACGTGCAGTGAAGCTCCCTTGTTAAAGATTTCTGGTATTTTCTTTTAGAAAAGAGTTTCATTTTTTCCTATTGTTCCTTTTTTAAGGGATGGTCCGGGCTGAAAATATTTATATCTAAATAAATAGAGTAAAATTCACAGACAAAATGCTGAAAATTTCATCAAAATCGGAAAACAACTAACAAAGTTATTGAATTTTAAAGTTTATCAATATTTTGTGAAAACAGTTAAATGCACATCGTCATGAATATTCATTAGGTGGTCTGATGATGTCACATCCCCTTTTCGTTTTTCTTATGTTATTACATGAAATCATGTTTCATTTTTCATACTTGTGTAAATGATGTGTCGCCATTATGATGAAATAAGTTGCGGCAATAAATAACTAATGCACTTAATCAGTTGTCAATCCAATTGTTTTAGTTTTTGGCAGAAAATTTTTGAATAAACCTAATTTCATATAATGAAATACAAAAGAACAAGTGGGGATATGACATCATCAGCCCACCTAATGAATATTCATAAAGACATGCCTAGAACTGTTTCACTGGAATAATGCAAATCTTTGACCTGAGTTTGATGAAATTTTCAGCATTGTGCTTTGTGAATTTAACTCTATTGAGGTATAAATATCTCTAGCCTGGACCATCCCTTTAAGGATGTTCTCCCCAAAATTATTTACTTTACTTTTTTTTCTTTGTTGGTTCTGATTAATGACAAATATTCTCGATATAGTTTTTGTCTCACCTGCATAGCAGAGTGAGACTATAGGCGCTGTTTTTCCGACGGTGACGGCGGCGGCGTCGTCAACATCAAATCTTAACCTGAGGTTAAGTTTTTGAAATGACATCATAACTTAGAAAGTATATGGACCTAGTTCATGAAACTTGGCCATAAGGTTAATCAAGTATTACTGAACATCCTATTAGAGTTTCATGTCACATGACCAAGGTCAAAGGGTCAATGAACATAGACCATGTTGGGGGAATCAACATCAAAATCTTAACCTGAGGTTAAGTTTTTGAAATGTCATCATAACTTAGGAAATATATGGACCTAGGTCATTAAACTTGGACATAAGGTTAATCAAGTATCACCAAACATCCTGCATGAGTGTCACGTCACATGACCAAGGTCAAAGGTCATTTGGGGTCAATGAACTTTGGCCGAATTGGGGGTATCTATTGAATTACAATCAAAACTTTAAAAGTTTTTGGATCTGATTCATGAAACTTGGACATAATAGTAATCAAGTATCACTGAACATCCTGTGCAAGTTTCAGTTCACATGATCAAGGTCAAAGGTCATTTAGGGTCAATAGACTTTTGCCGAATTGGGGGTATTTGTTGAATTACCATCATAACTTTGAAAGTATGTTGGTCTAGTTCATAAAACTTGGACATAAGAGTAATCAAGTATCACTGAACATCCTGTGCGCATTTTAGGTCACATGACCAAGGTCAAAGGTCAATGAACTTTGGCCATAATGGGGGTATCTGTTGAATTACCATCATAACTTTGCAAGTTTATTGATCTGACTTTTGAAACTTGGACATAAGAGTAATCAAGTATCACTGAATATCCTGTGCAAGTTTCAGGTCACGTGATCAAAGTCAAAGGTCATGTGAGGTCAATGAATTTTTGCCACATTGGGGGTATTTGTTAAATTACCATCCTATCTCTGTATATGTATTGGTCTAGTTCATAAAGCGTGGAAATAAGAGTAACCAAGTGTCACTGAACATCTTATGCGAGTTATAGTAGTTTTCAAAGTCAGCACTGCTGCTATGTTGAATCGCGTGATGCAGGTGAGACGGCCAGAGGCATTCCCCCTTGTTCATAAAATAATGTCAAATTGAATATTGACAAATCAGGTAGTAAACTTGCTTCCTAGTTGAAACACAAGTTTTCATGTTTGATTCACCCTTTTCATACCGCTTTCATAGTGAAGGCGAAGTGGAGTTACTCCGGAGTAACTCCGGGTTGAGTTGTTCCGCTTGTACTGCGGACCTACTTTCAACCCCCTGTCATATTGGCAAGCACCGCAGCGGTGTATCTGCAGTCGTTGCCATGGTTTCCAAGCAAGTTCGCGCCATACGTGTGGCGAGATCACAGCAATAAGCGCATACCGCATTTCCGGTGCGGAGTAACTCCGTTTATAACCCTCTTCTCAAAGTGGGTTGAGTACTCCGCTTTGAATCTGGATCGAACTAATCTCAGAATTTTCATATTGCCCTCCAAAGTGGAGTAACTGCTCCTGGACTCCGGACTAACTCCACTTTGGTATCAGAGAGCAATCTTTAGATTTAATTTGAATATACATATATACATTGATGTATCAGAATATTATCTCAAGTGCAATATACATTGAATTGCCTTTTTATGAATTGTAAATAAATTGATATACAAGGTAAACTGAAATATGTTTGTTTCCATAGTATTTTGTCAAAACTCGGCTCAGAGATTTAATATAAAAAGACATATCAATTAATACATGAGATCCCTTATAAATGGGAATGTTGGTAAGATTAATAATTTCCCTTAGAGGTCAAGTTTACCCCAGAAAAATGTTGATTTGAATAAATAGAGAAAAATCAAACAAGCATAACGCTGAAAATTTCATCAAAATCAGATGTGTATTAAGAAAGTTATGACATTTTCACAAAACAGGGATACACACAGTTCTGTGACATGCTAATGAGACAGTCGATGTCCTTCACTCACTATTTCTTTTGTTTTCTATTGTTTGAATTATACAATTTTTCATTTTTTTACAGATTTGACAAATGACTATAAGGACCAACTTGACTGAACCATATAGTATTAAACGGTGACAGCCCGCTAGACCGAGGGTCCACGCAACTGAGGGTCCGCGAGACCGACTTTTCCCCCTTCATCTGTTGCCGCGGTCGATTGGTTTAAGGTGCCTCGTTGCAGCGGCGTAACAGGTGCCTGTTATCAGAGGGGGGGGTAGTTTAAAAAAAATCCTGGTAACTAAGTCCAGAATTAGTGGCTTTGCTAGGATTTCATTTTAGGCATGTTAGGTGGCGGTGATGAGCACCCGAAGTGTGAGAATTACATAATAATGAGCGCTCAAAAGGCGATCCATATTTTAAGGGGAGCTTCCTCCTTCCCGCGCGAAGCATGGAAGCTCTGACGTTTTCTTCGAATTGTTCCTTGTCTGCTCTCGCTCGTCTTACGTTCTCCTATACCTTTTTATTTTCTCGCTCACGTTTCCCCCTTTTTTGGGGGGGTGGCTTTTTTTGGCTACAAAGTTGTAATCAATTAATACATATAATTGTTCATTTTTGTTATTCATTCATTTATTTAACTATTCATTACTAGATTCCCTTTTTTCATATCAATTAGTATTATTAGACTGGGAATAGTTTGCAAAAATGATTTTCATAATACTACGAAATCGGACACCCCATCCCCTCTCTTACTTTATCGTCTAACGAAATCATACCATAGTATACATAACTTTAACATACAGGACTGTTTATAAAACGTTGTCTGGTATTAGAAAAATATTCATCCATTTATTTGGAGTGTCGGTTAGAATATGAATACGACTCCTACTACAACTACTACTACGCCTTCTACTTCTGCTACTGCTGCAGCTGCTGATATCATAACAAAAATAGTAACAACACCAATAAAAAATGGGTTTTAGTAGAACTCCCCCAGAGGACTACTCCTCCGGAGGGCGACTCCCCCATGATAACTCCCCAATGAAAACTCCCCAGAAGGACCATTTTCCCGAGGACAGGTATTAATGTACGTTCCTTTCTTTAGAACTTTCACCTTCTTGTTCTTCTTATTCTGTTTAAATGAAAAAAAAAAAGATAGGATTGCCCATAATGAAGGTTCAATGTTGGTGTTTGTATATTTCTATATTTCCAGTTTTCTTGTTAAACATTAAATGCACAAGATCATGAAGCAAAATTACCATAAAAAAACGTTAAATGAGTAGAGTTAATGATTAAGTAGTGTCAGTGAAATAAGGCATCGCTAGTTTATACTGTAAGAAGCAGAAACACCCCCTCCCTGCACCCCCTAGAGAGGCGTTTCGTGCGCGCAGTACGTGTTTCGCACGATTCGCGTGCTCACCACCGCCCCCTTAAATGAAATCCTAGCAACGCCACTGATTCTATTTATTTACAGGGAATTATTTGACCCCCCTCCCCGATAACAGTCACCTGTTACGCCGCTGCAACGAGGCGTTTTAAACTACTCGACCGCGGCAACCGATGATGGGAAAAAGTCGGTCTCGCGGACCCTCGGCCTCGTGGACCTTCGGTCAAGTGGTCGGACCCCTATTAAACAATGCTAACTACACACGTTCAGGGAGAAATTAGTCTTTGTTTCACTTAATTGACAAATGGAGAAAATTAAAATTACACATAATAAAGAGAAGAAAATAAATGGAGAAAATTAAAATTACACATAATAAAGTACAAAAGAAATATTGAGTGGATGATGTCATAATTCTCATTTGCATAACAACCAGGATGTAAATAGAACTGTTTTGTGAAATTAAGGGAAACTTTAAGATGTCATAACTTTCTTATAATTTAGGAATGAACTGGGTCTGGAAAAAAGACTTTGCACTGATTTTTTAAACAACCGGATCTGGAAAAAAGACTTTGGACTTATATTATAATTTTGGATACAACCGGATCTGGAAAAAAGACTTTGGTCTTACAATTTTTAGATTAACTGGATCTGGAAAAAGACTTCCGACTTATATTATAATTTTTGAAACAACCGGATCTGGAAAAAAGACTGTGGACTTATATTATAATTTTGGAATTAACCGGGTCTGGAAAGAAAGACTTTGGACTTATATTATAATTTTTGAAAAACCGGGTCTGGAAAAAAAGACTGCACTTTTTTGCTATTTGAGCGTATTACTATAGGATTTTAGTTAGAACGGATTCGCCAAAAATCCCTCCAAATTTCTTACATTTGTGGGCGATCAAAAATTATTACATTTGTGGGTAAAGTGCTTTATTACATTTGTGGGTAAAATTATTACATTTATGGGTAAAGTGTTATTACATTTGTGGGCGTTATTACATTTGTGGGTAAAGTGTTATTACATTTGTGGGTACAACACCCCCCTAAAAAAAGAAGGACCCCCAGTGCCCCCCCCAGGAAAAAAATCCTATCTACGCCACTGCAACTTATCTGATATGAAGAACAGGCACCTATGTCGGAGAAGGCGAAGGGGCACTCATTAACACATATAACGGGTCCTCAGGTGAAGGGGCACAGAACATGCTCGTGGGGGAGGGGGGGGGGGCACTTTTTTAGATATAAGGGGGCACTGATACGAGAAAGTGCACTTACAAGAAGGCAAGCTAGCACTCGCTCAGACAAAAAGCGGATCATTCTCAGGTGAAAGGGGCACCTTTCTTTGGTAAAAAGGGACACTGATTCGAGAAAGGGCACTTACAAGAAGGCAAGGTAGCACTTGCTCAGACATAAAACGGGTCCTCAGATGAAAGGGGCACAGACCACGTTCGATGCACTCCTTGCATGGGTAAAAAGGGGCACTAATAACTGCACTTAATTTTTGCTTTTATAGGCGGATCCTTCTCAGGTGAAAGAGGCCTTTTCTTGGGTAAAAAGGGGCACATGCAGATTCGAGATATGGCACATACTAACTCATAAAACGGGCCCTTCTCTTAAAGGGCTCAGGTCCGTGAGGGGGCATTTTTGGGGAAAGAACATGGCACTTATACAAGAAAGAGCACTTGGAAAGACCGAAAAAAGGTCCTCTTCCGATGAAAAGAGCACAGTACACGTTCGTGAGGGGACATTTTTCTTGCGTAAAAAGGGCACTTTTCAGTGCTTCAAAAAGTGGGGGACACTGTGCCCCCCGCCCCCCGGATCGCATCCCCTGCTGTGCAGTAAACCATTTCATTTAAGAATTGGTGGGTCACAATAATTATAGGCCTATCAATCTCCCCTACAAGGTTTTTTTTATTTAAATTAAGGGCAAGTCCGCCCCAGTGAACTGATTTGAATGTAGACATAAAAATAAAACTGGCTAAACACTGAAAATCTCATCAAAATCGGATGTAAATAGAAAAGTTGTGACATTTCTAATTTTAATAGTGGGGGGGGGGGGTCCTTGAGGATCAATGGAAAAAGAAAGAAAAAGAAAGGGGTGAACTATGATACGTACAATAAGATTTTTTTTTATTTTGAAAAGGTACAAGCTTTTTGCTAACTTGCTTCGCTCGTAATATTGCTTGCCATTTTTTTTAATTGCTGTTATATTTGACCTGACATATGTGTAAATCGAAGTTTTTTTGGGGGGGATTACATTTGAGAAGATCAGAAAAGTTAAAATATTGACCCATTCAGCATCAAATTGATGCTTATTTTGCCCCCCCCCTTCGGGCCAGTTTAGCGTCCCTCAAGTTTAAGGTTAATATAATAATTCAATGATTAATTTGTCACCCTTAATTTTAAGACCATTTTAGCGCTTCCGTATCTCATCAAAAAATTTAATTAACACCCCCACGTAAGGTAATTTTGGCGCCACTAATTCTCAAACCAATGTGACGCCCCTTACTTTCGCGTCGGTTTGGTGCCCCTCAAGCTTAAGATCAATATGGCGTCCCTAAGTTGAAAATCACCTCAATGCCCCTTGATTCAAGACCACTTTGGTACCCCTCCTCCAAATGTAAGATCAATTTGGTGCCCCCCCTATTTTAAGCCAATTTGACGCCCCATATTTTCGGACCAATTTGTTTAATAATAAGTTTAATATCCACATGGCACCAGTCCTTCATGAAAGAGATTTATTTGGAACCCTTCCCCCAGGAGAAGATCAATTTTGTGCCCCATGCCGCTATTTCTCCCTGGCTCTCTCTGTCTCCCTTTTCTTTTCTCCCTTTCCCTTCCTCTTTTCCCTTTCCTTCTTCTTCTTATCTCTCTCTCTTGTCTCTCTCCTCCCCCTTTTCTTTCTCCCTTTTCTATGTCCTTCCTATTTCTATTCATATTCTCTCCCCCTTTTCCCTCCATTTCCATGTTCTCATTCCCCTCCCCTTTTTGCCGGGGGGGGGGGGGGGGCGGGCTAGGAGGCATAGCCCAGAAGCCACCCCCTCCGCGACCAGGGAAACGTGTATGTCAAGAGCACTGGTTATTTCTATAAGACCATCTTAAATAATCAGTGCTGTTAGGGTAAACAAAATATCAGTCCGGGGTTCAATGCCTGGTCACGGCACATGACCGTCTGCAAGCATTTGATCAACACTTTTATCCTAGGTACACTGAAATAAATGAATCAGTGGCGGATCCAGAGGGGGGCGCCCCGGGCATGCGTTTGTCCGTCTTTATGGCAAAATACATGTAAATTGTAAGTAACAGATCGCGAGAGAAAGTGTCAACGATGCGAATGATAATGTCTATCCCCGAGATTATTCTTCACTCAAAGATGAAGCCCTATATCGGGCGCCGCGTGCGCAGCATTATCATTCTGCCTTGGTCATGTACGTTTTCACTGAAATGTATAGGTCAGACACAGTGGCGTAACTACGGGGGGCATGGGGGGGCACGTGCCCCCCCCCCCATCGGCTGCCCCCCCCCAAAAAAAAAAAAAAAAAAAAAACGGGGAAAGGGAGAAAAAGAGGGAAAATGAAGAGAAACGTAGTGGGGGAAAGAAGAAATTGTTGTTATCATAGTGTTATATTATATAACATACGAAGCATTTTTTCACAACTTTATGAAACATTATTTGCTTAATTGTGTCTTCATTGTTCCTGGTGCTCGCATAGACTTTTAACGAGATATATAAACCTGCTGTACTAAAGCCTCCCGTTTTCAAATCAATATACAACAAAATAATATATTTCCTCTCAATTAGAGTTATTATTGTTTTAAGTAGTGATATATTCTTATTTTTCATGACTACTGAAAGTTATTGCCCTATTTTAAGGTCTTAATATAAAACATTTCCTGTCCGTGCTAACTTTCGCATTAGTGGATTGGTGAGATTTTTGCTCTTCATGAACTCCTAAAATCCGCCATTAAAATGTCAATTTTCTGAATATCAAAAGATTTTAACTCGCGCTTCGCGCTCGCATCATTAGGTTAGTGAAATACGTGGGGTCTTAGTGAATTCCTACAAACAAGCCTTGGAATGCCCCTCTTCATGTCTGAATTTCCTAGATTTTTCAGCTCGCGCTTCGCGCTCGCAGTATTTCATTAGTGAGATGCGTATAATAATCAAGATTACAATGACTTCAAAAAGTGCTCCATGTGTTTAGATGTAATTCTAACAAAATCAGCAAGCGCTTGGCACTCGCATTAGATGACTATGGTGAGATATGTATACTCTGTCTTAATGGATTCGTAACTATAGTCCTTAAAATATCCATGTTTGTGGTCAATATATACAAAAAATTCAGCTCGCGCTTCGTGCTCGCATCATTTGGTTAGTCAAATACGTAGGGTCTTAGAGAATTCCTACAAACAACCCTTAGAATGCCCCTCTTCAGGTCTATATTTCCTAAATTTTCAGCTTGCGCTTTTGCGCTTGCAGTATTTGATTAGTAAGATGCGTATGATAACCATGATTACATGACTACAAAAGGTGCTTCATGACTGTGTTCAAGTAATTCTAACAAAATCAGCAAAGGATGGCAATAGCATTAGATGACTATGGTGAGATAATTATACTCTTAATGGATTCTAAAATATAATCCTTAAAATTTTCTTGTTTAGGGTCAATATATACAAAAATTTTAGCTCGCGCTTCGCGCTCGCATTGTTTGTTTAGCGAGACAGATAAGTATCATGATTACAAAACAATTTGCTTATGATGTCAATATTTAGCCGTCAATATCAAAAATTTTCAGCTCGCGCTTCGCGCTCGCATTATTTAATCAGTGAGATACATATCCGTTTGATGGCACTGCATGTCCTTAAAATTTCTCTATTAGGTCAGTATACCTGACAACTGAGCGCGCTTCGCGCGCTCCCTAAGTGACCCGAAATTTTTGCTGGTGCCCCCCAATGCCGTGACCCACGGTACGCCACTGTTCAGACATATTTGTATTTAATGTAAACTAACTTTTACACTTTCTGGTAGATTCAGAGGCATATTATCCAGGGCGCCCCAACTAAGTTTCGCCGAAGCAATCATTCCAACGAATTATCAAGGAGCAAAATTGTATATTCTCAATCACCAGTCGACCCCACTCCGCGTTTGCTGTGTATAGGCAGCTATATGTCAGCGTAAGGAGCGAAGATTTTATGTGACGGGGGGGGGGGGGGGGGGGGGGAGAATAAAAATACTTTCGTGCTGGGGAAAAACGTCCCGAGGACACATTGTGTATTGTTAAAAAGTAACTTATAACTTATACAATTATGGACTGGATATCAAAGCTGCTTACATGTATTTTCTAGCATTTTATCATTGACCTTATTTAATTATTTGTGGTATAGTTTTAACAAGTGCTTCGAAAAAATTGATTATCTTATGTTAAAATAAATATAAATACAATTTCATCCTGGCTGGTCATAAGTTAAGATGGCAACGCGATGAGAGACTTTGAACGTAAACAATAAAAATGATGAGAATCCCCTTAAGAAGCATTATATTACTTTGAGGTTGTGCAGAATGACTGGATTATTGAAGATGATTTGAAAATAATACGAGGGAAAAGGTTGATTACCAGAAGATGATGTCGTTTTTTCTGTAGTTTGTAACAATTTACTGTGCATTTTGGGGAAAAAAGAACCAAATTTTATGCATGTTGCCATACGACTAAACAATTCTTGTTTGAAACACACAATGTAAATACACAAATGACAATAAACAGAATGGATTATTCGGAACTTATCGATTACAAGTCTCAGTTTCGTATCATTTAAATTTGACGTTTCAATCACACGATGCAAGCAAGTGAAGAGCCTTTGCCAAATGTATATTTTGAATGACCGCTTATACGGTGTGTGACTGGAAACCAGCTCCTAAATGAGTCAGTATGTGTCTTTTATTCATGAAGTTACAGTGATTTAAGTGTGCATTTTTCCACACCCTCCCCCCGCTCGGTCGCCTCGCTCCCTCGCCGCTGGCGCCCCCCTATTTCGAAATCCTGGATCCGCCCCTGATGAACATACGCAATCTTGGAAACTGTTTAAAAAAAAATCAACCGATTGATGGGATATCAGTGACAGAGATAGGATCTTCCCACGAGGACGAGGGTCCATCACGGGCTGATTTTTCTCATTATATTTAAATACAGCTAAAATGAAGAAAACATGACGCGAAAATTCTGAGTTTTTAGCTCTTTATAAACATGACGCATAGCGAATCATCCTCGGGGTGATTTCCACGATTGATTTATATCGATTATTGTGTGTGATCAACATAAACAATAGCCCCACAATCAATCGCCAAGCTTTGTGTAACAGGGCCCTCATGATATTGATATGAAGGAGGTAAAACTGAATATTAAACGAAACAACAACGATAATTGGAACTTACAGCTCGGCGAGAAAAATGAAGACCGCACTAAGATCAAGGCTTTAATTTCCTCGTCGAAATGGCAAAATCCAGGGCGGGATGAAAGCTCTATATGCCTGTTTTGAGCACAGTATTTCCAATCATGATCAGTTGCTTGCCTTTGCCTAACATGTGCCTTTTTTAACTGGATATCTAACTAAACTCATCAAAAATAGCACACGCCATTGTTTCGTCACTCGGTGCACCTTACCATATACTTGATACGGTTCTTGACACAGCTACATTTTTTTTTGTTACGTTTCAGTTACAAGAATGCAGGTTCGAGTGGTCCATTTAATTACAAAAAAGTCCATCAGTCTTAAACATTCGGGAGCATTCATTGATTTAGGGCTGAATCGTTTTACCCATTCAAGAAATAGAATAGCCTATCAATGCATTGGATTTTATGCATTCTACAATTCAAAGTTGCTCTTGGCAACATGACAGCTCGTCAGTGGCCTAAATAATAACCACAATAGTAACAAATGGCGTTTGCCAGTGATAATAATGCCCCTACACATACCCATATGATCCCATCCCCCGGTCCCATCCATACACACACACACACAAACACCCACACACCTCCCTTGCCCCAAGTATACAATAAAGGGAAATAGAAGCTAGGAGAAGATAAAAGAAAACACGTAAAAGTTATAAAGAAGAATAAAGAAGAGGAAGAAGAAGAAGAAGAAGAAGGAGAAGGAGGAGGAGGAGAATAAGAAGAAGGAGGAGGAGGAGGAAAAGAAGAAGAAGGAGGAGGAGGAGAAGAAAAAGAAGAAGAAGAAAAGAAGAAGAAAAGAAGGATAAAGTGGAGGAGGGACAAAATGACAGGAAGGTAAACCTGATTTATCTTAAAATTATGATTTATTATTATTCACAATATTATGCAAATCTCTTATTCAACAAACATCATTCGTATAACAGACACTTAACTCATGAGGGGGGAAATGTGTACACAATGTGCAATAATAATATAGGATATTTATATTGCGCACATAATTAGATCATCCGATCAATAGCTGAACCGAACGCTTTATTAAGACGATTTAATCCCAATGTTTGCCTAATATTTACATGTTAAAAAAGTAACAATTACGGGAGGTAATAATGCACTTTGTTTACATTTTCTATGACGATTTTCCGTCTAAAAAGGATTATTTTCACCCTGTTCTTTATGAAATTTATTCATGAGCTGGTTTAATTACATCTGTTACCACCACACCCAAAACTAATTTATGCGTTCTTGTCCACTTGAAGAAAAATCATGTTGATTCAAATGATTCCACAACTTATATACTGCATGTTATGCCCTTTCCAAATATGTATTCAAAATTGATTACAATCCTCACCAATGATCATTTAACAATAAAGTACAAAGAAACTCACCTCCATGTATATACGATATTGGCAAGTGTAACACTACACTTGAATATAATTTGTCATTAAAAAAACCGTTATTTACAGTATAATTCTTCAATAAATAACATATAATTCTTACGTAATCAACTTTAACAATATCAATGCTTTTGGTTATTGAATAATATTTAGACTATACAGTATACATATTTTTTTCAAAATTCTTTCTGGTATTGCTAAAAACACTCAAATACTTATATGTTTCCTGTATTAAATATGGACCTCGTATTACAAAGCCCTGCGATTGATCCCAAATTTTGATTTGTTTTACAGAGCGAGGCAATCAAGCGTAAAAATCGTTCCTACGAATAATTTGTTGTTGTTGTTGTTAACGGGTCAACAGTGGTCAAGGGACCCAGATGGCAAGAATCATGAAAGTAAAAAAACATCAGCTCTAAAGGTAAATCTCTGGGTGCTTCGTAAAGATGTTCCTAAGTTACGAATGGATTTTTGCACGACCGGTGACGTCTTCCTTGCGCTAGATGATATTCCTATGACTTAGCACATTTTCCAGTCGTGCCTTAATTCTTGCGAACGGCTTTAGGAAACACCCATCTGGAATATGAAAACACGTTGGTCGATTCTTGCTAATATCATAATAATTATCTTCATCTCTATTTACAATATGGTACAAATATATGAATACGCAGTTTTTCAAAACTCTTTGGGAGATACAAAATACTCGATCATTACATTCAGCCTCTTCGTCTATAATGAAGCCGATAGCGACCTTTTGCAACACACATAGTAAAAAAATTATACAACGCTGTTTACTATATGAACCTTACAGTAATTGTTTAAACAGTTTAAAACAAGTGTTTAAATCTAACGCAACAATTAAAGTTTTATTTTCAATATCTAATCTTCAATAAATTAAACATGATTGTTTAAACGGTTAAACAAATACTGTAAGTTTCATAAAGTAAACAGCGTTGTATAAAATCTTTAACAGCGTTTTTACTGTGCAACGCAAACGCTTTCTGGAACGCTGGGAATCTATTGAAATCGCAATGAACAGCTTAGAGATTGTCGAAAAATGGTGAACCGGGACAGCAGATCTTCCGAAGAATTGGAGCTGACGAATAATCGCAAATATGCCGTTTATTTATTTATTTATCTATTTTCTTTATTTCACACTACAGGGCAGTGGCGTACCTAGGATTTTCCACGGGGGAAGGGGGGGGGGGGGCAAAATCGCCCGCCCCCCAAAAAGGTTTTTAATAACAAATAATAAAGAATTTCGTACCAGAAAAAAAATGACAAAAAAAGATCTTCAAGCTCGTCGGGGGGGGGGGGCAAAAAAGGTCTTTCAAGCTCGTCATGGGAGCAGGGATACGTCCTTTGCATGAGTTGTGGCTCCTCAGGGGGGGGGCAGACTGCCCCCCTGCCCCCCTAGGTACGCTAGTGCTACAGGGTAGGCCTGTTTCCTGTTCAGCTGTGCAAAACTGTTTTCCAAAAGGCGCCCTGCAGTTTAACAAATAACTCAGCACCAATAGCAATAAGCCAGTTGGCGGTTAGCTGATGATCAACTTTTCTCAAATGCCCTTTGCGATTTTTCATTAGGATAAGCGCTAACATTTTCATGAAGATGTTGCGTAAGTTTCCCCTGGCAAAGCATTCAAATTCTAAGAATGAAAGGCATTGTATAGAGCAGGTGACTAGAATACATCAGGAATAGAGTTTTTTTAATCTGTTTGTTTTATTGTCTGCTCCTGGCACATTTTGACTACTGTTTGGGCTGCTGTCAAATACCATTGATTAAGAAGACTCTGTTTTTCTTCAGCTTAGATTTGATGAAAAGAATATTTTAAAAGGAATAGATGAATAATCATCAAATCACAAATGCCTATGTCAGTGAATTTGAAAACCACCTTCATCTTTATCTCAAATGACCTTCTACTTCTTGTGCGCAGTTTACAACCGTGAACAGGCTTATTCAATGTATGCGAGATGATAATGGTGTAAAAAAATATTAATTAAAATATAAATATTAGTTTTCTAGTGCATTTCTTTTCAGGGCGTTATTTATACAACATGGTATCACTGACACGGGTAGCAATATTATTGAGACCTTACAGCCCAGATTTTAAAAATTGTAACTCAGTGTTACCATGGTAATGATATCCAAAGCATCTATGAAGTAGCTCGTCTGAATTTGTTGCATCTCTTCAATCGTTTGCTCTCCGACTTTCAAACCCTTCACGTCATTAGCCAACCTCTCCACCGGAAATAATCAAATCCACAAGGCTATGGCAATCAAGTTGATAATTAAACTGCTAGAACGAATGATTAGAATATATATATTTTTTTATAAATGATCGTTATGTAACAAGAGTACAGTAATTCAACAAAGTGCGTCCACAAATCCGACGGCTATGTTCCGATTATTTTCTTATTCAAGTTTGCGTTAAAAATAATCATTTGGAATATCATCCCACTCGCGTTATTCTTTCTAGATCGAAAATGCCGTTTAGGGATATTAACCTGGGGGCCACTTACAACACGTAAAAAGGATGTCTTTTTCAAGGTTGGGCACGTTACGTACATGTACATAACGTAATAAGGGTGTCAAAAACACTAAAATAATGAAGAAGGGGTATGTATTTCGCTTGGAAAGCTACGTGTATAGGTTCAAAATTGCGAGGGTTAAAAGACTAAAATGTTCTATAAAGGATGTACTTTTTGCCCCAACAGTCAACACTACGTGTTTAGAGTACGATTTGCGCGAGGTGTGGGAGGTGGGGCCGTACCAAACCCAATGATGTAGGCAGAGTGACAGTGACAACTGACAAGCCTGTGATATAACAATTAAAATAACGCTGTACTTGTTTCGGGGTTCAATTCAGGGAATACTTGCCAAGGGTATCGTTTTGTTTTCAATACTTGATAAGGGCAGGGTTTCACACACCAAAACTTGTTAAGGGGTGCATTTTCAGAATATGGAAAATACTTGTTAGGGTGATTTTCGAGACCCCATGGTCACGCATGATATCCACTCGTCAATGGAATTTTAAGCTCAATCCCACCGGGGTAAGAATGTACCGAGCTCCTATAAGATATACTGTAAATATTGCATGGCTCAGATCTAACATTACACATGTTACACGTATCAAGTTGCACAAAATTTCCACTGCATATTATGTTGATAACTGAATCAATTTAGATCAAGTAATTTTGAAACCGAAGCCCTGGTTTTATAAGGCCGATGAATTACGTGAACATTGCCATTGTACGATCCGGGTGTACGATAACTATTTGGTGACACAGGCCTGGGCTCAGTAGCCAGTCAGATTTTAAGTTTCCATATTAAGTATCCTCTTGGTGATGTTAAATACTTGTAAGTATTGTGGGACGGCCCCTGGTTTGCCTGGCCCGGTAGTTGACACTAGGTGACAAAAGGAACGCCGATCAAGGTAGACCGACGAAGGCCGATTGACTCTGATTCCTTGTCGAGCTGTCGACCATGCCCGAAATACCCCGATTCGGTTTGATTGAGGCAATCGGTTCCGGAGACAAACCTAGTTAGCATTTTGATCAAGTCTGCTCTTTTGACCAATGCGTGGTAACTGGCTTGACCTTATCAAAACAGTGTGTTTATGTTTGATAAATTGCCACTTGGTCTACGTGCACTTCGCCTACTATCCGTTTGGTCTCATTCCAGATAGTCTGATATTAATTCGTCTAAAGTTGGTCTAAATGCCACCTAGCTCATTTGCTATTTTGCCTATTATCCACTTGGTTGGTCTTTTACATCATTTAGACTAGCATGATTAGATGAACCGTTTATGAACAAAACTTTCATTTTTCAGATAACATTAATACTGTTACAATGCGGAAATTTTATCAATTGGGCATTGAATCAAATGAAAATGGTTATTAGACTGACGAAATGTGCAGTAGACCAACGGGCAATCAGGCCAATCGATAATAGATCAAAAGGGTTTAGCCCATAGATTATAATATGAATTTCACCAGTGTAGCGGAGAACCGACACATGACTGAACCGACAGCAATTAGACTAATTGATAATGGACCAAATGGTTCTAGCCAATGTAATATTAGACTATAGTAGACCAACTTCTTGTAGACCGAGTTACTGTAAGCCCCTAGGGTTCGGACTTAGCCGCAGCGGGTTTCCTTGAGAGCAGATAACACGGGCAAGGTTTGGGCTTGCCCTTCATGTTGACAAGACCTCTGAAATCAAACTGGAAGGTTGGGTCTTCATTCTGTGGCTCCATCAGACATCTGAAAGACAACAGTATTCAAGATGAGTCGGTCAATATCACCAAAAAATGAATATCATCAATAAGAGAGGAATTTCACTGTGATAAAAATATTCAATATTCAAGTTTCCATTATAGAACAAAAGAGTAGGCAATTAATATTTTTGAAAATCCTGAAATTGGCTGTGTGGCTCAAGATTGTGCAAGTGTGTGCGTGCGTGTGTGTGTGTGTGTGGGGGGGTACAATAGTGCGCCTAAACACTTTTGAAATGGGTGTCAACTAAAAACTATATCACTATGGGGGTGGGGGGCATTCATGAAGTATATGGAGAGGCAATAAACACAATTTTCAAAATGACACCAAAAATAAGGAAAACTATTCATTCTTATATAGGCATTGCCCACGTTAACAAACTTAGGCAGGGAATGAATTAGCCTAAGCTTCCATTATGATTTTTTTTAAGGCGAGCCCTTTTGTAACTTCTAAAGTTAGGGCGTTATGTTAAATTCATGATCACTTCCGGTCAGTTTCTTGGGCGAATTTCAAGAGTTATTGTATTGAAATTTAATGCATCTTAGACATGAATTGCCAATTTAGTGTAGCCTTTTAACAATATGTTGTGGATTTTCATTTTTTTTCAATTTATTATTGAAAACCACTGTCTGTATATATCTTTTTATTTTCTCTCTTTTTTTGTCAACTTTTTCCCCCTCACTTTACTCTTTACTGTTTTATGCTTAAGTAGTCATCTTTTTTTTGGGGGGGGGGTCTATAAAATTTACAAGAATATTTTCAATAGGGGGTTGTACCATACAGGCTTTGCTTTTTTTAGTAGCCTCCCCTATCATTCCCAAGCTGTTTGTTTGCTATTCTTGACTATAATTTTTGTAAGTAGAAATTGGCAATATGCTTTATATATCTTGTATTTGTATTTTTAAAAGTTGGTAATGAAAATAAACAAAATGAAATGAAACTAAATGAAGTATGACTCACGTGTAAGCGGTGTCAGCGACGTTAATCTTCCCTGTGATACCAGTTGTCTCCGTCCTGGAGGTGAGGTTGACTGTATTACCGAAGAGACAGTACCGTGGCATACGATGTCCCACCACTCCTGTCACAACCTCGCCACTATAAATACCTATAGTAATCTGGCCATACGAATGAAAGAATAATAATAATAATGATAATGATGACAATAATAATGACATAATAATGATAATTATAACAGCAATCATGATAACAATATCAATAATGATAAGAATAATAATGCAAAATATTAATGATTATAATAATTACATTAATAATGATAATGATGACAATAATAATGATAATAATAAAATAATAATAGCATGCAAATTTATTTGTAGTTTAGCAACTATATGAATATATTCTTCTGCGTTTAATGCATCATCATTATCACTCTTTTTTTTTCAAAAAGAAGTTCAAGAACTTCGATTAAATGATTCAAAGCGATTATCATTTAAAGTATTTTGGAATGAAAGCTAGCATACTTTAGAGAATGGATGTTTGAAAACATCTGCCTCGAAAAAGAGGTTGTGGAAATTGCAGGAGGGTAGACGATGTTTCTCTTTCCCCAGAAGCAGTATGTTGATGACAAGGACTGCACAACATGACCAAGGTATTTTTACAAGAGTGTATATAAGATGACTAAATGGGTGACGTCAGTTTTTTCTCAATGGAATGATGAAATTAATTTAGAGTTACATGACCCAAGCATCCTTTTTATGCCACTTCTTCTTTCTTCTCTTCTCATTGTCCCTCATTTCAACTTCTTGAAAACCATGGGGACAGTATCCCCTGCGGCCCTGCCCCCCTGCCGTGGGCGCCATCCCTGGTTGAAGATACTTACCACAATGGGTTCATCCTCCATCATGACATCTGCAGAGAGTTCTTTCATATCGAGTGCCATCCTTGCGATACACCGAGCGTGGTCCTCACAAGGAACCGGTAAGCCACTCACTGCCATATATTTATCGCCGACTGTCTCTACCTGAAAACATCAGTGGATAAAGTGTGATATACAATGATTTTGTTAATCACCAACTGTCTGTATACCTGCACAAGTCTGTGTGATATAATGTAATATACAACATGTACAAGTGTTGTGTTCGTTACCCATTACTACCTGAATTATATAGTTCAAAGAGTTGTCAAGATACTCAAATGCTGCCAAAGTGGGATTATTCTACCTGTAAAACAAACACTACTTCTACTGATACTACCACAACAACGACTATACTACTACTTTTACTACTACTACTACTACTACAAAAACAAATACAGTTTTACTACTACTGCTGCTAATACTACTACTTCTACGACACAGCAAAAACTGTGGTGTTAACTGGTGTACATAGAGGACCACACCAGATATTTTACACCGGTGTAAAATTGGTGGTGTTAGTTTTACACATATAGGTGTTATTACAACACCTATGGTTGTTACATTTACACTCTTTGGTGTTATGTTCAATCTCTAGGGTGTTATTTCAACACCTCAGGGTGTGGTCTTCTATTAACACCAACTGGTGTCAATTTTAACACCACAGTTTTTACAGTGTACTACTACTACTACTACTACTACTACTAAGTACTACTACTACTACTACATGTACCACCACCACTACAACAACTACTACTACTACTCCTATTACTACCTCTACTACTACTACTACTACTACTACTACTATCATGACTCAAAATTCTTCAATCCCTTCGAAAATAGGAGCGTCGATAAAAAAACAAATAGCACACCATCGACACTTTAAAAGTTTCCAGATGGCTTAGAAAAGAAATCAAAGAGCACGTAGATTGTTTTTTAATAGGCCTATGAGTCAATTTGACAGATAACAGTCTTAAAATCCAACGGAACGAAGTGAGAATATGTGTGGCGGGCAAACATCTGGACTGAAGTTTATTTGTTCGTAATGTTTTAAAAGATAAAGAGTCAATGAACTGTTCAATAATGTGGTGAAGATTGTTCTAGGGCCTCAATACCCACCTTGTATACATCCGGGTTCCTCTCGGTCAAGACATCAAACTTGGTATAGACACTGTTGAGGAGATTCACGATCTTCATGGCATCGTGTGAGTACCGACGACAGAAATCCCCAAACCCATTAATACCGCTGAACATGAGCGTCACACACTCGAACTTCTTGGCAGGAACAGGACGGTGATGACGTAACTCGTTAGCAACAGATGGAGGGAGAATAGAATAGAGGAGTCTGGATAGGACAATTGACAGAAGAATTAAAGAGAAAATATTGAAGAGGATGAGACTGCATGGATTGATGACAAAATGCAGCACTTACAGCTGATTATGGTAACACAGGTGACTATGCACTTTTGGTAAAACAATAGCTAATTGAAATTTCTGGCAAACTGATCAAGTCATTCTCGGGATTATTCTGTTATACAGTGCGTATCAAAAAAAAAGTTTACACTTTGAAAAAGCCCTGGGAATTAAAAAATATACAACATGTGGGTAATTTTTTCACATATAATTATGGGTTTGGGTTTCATCTATCCAATGAAAGTAAAAGTTTTGACAGAATGTTACACTTGAGTGAGCACTGTCCATTTTTGTAAAGCTCGCAGAAATCTGTTTGCGCAGAAATGCTTGTTTTCACGCTGTGTCAAGGGGAAAGGGCGAAATCAAACTAAACCTGTGAAGCATTTCTCATAAATTTCCCTAGCACTTTTAGCCAATTGAAATAAAATGGATACATTCAAGCATTTTTCAACAATTTTGCCGCCCAAATTTGGAATTTCAACACTTAGTAATAACAACCTTTACCCCTTTTGTGCCAGCAATCTGAGGACATCACTGAATCTGAACAAAATTTTATATCAGACATCTCCAGCATTTTTTACTAAGTTTTTATCATTTAAAGTTGGTTTACATTTCATTTTTCATTTAATACTTGTTTCTCCACACTTTTCCCAAGCTTGGCAATGATTAACGAAATGAAAATCATGCCTAAGCCATTTCATGTAAATCACAGCTCAGTGTAAAGCAAATATCGTCACGATGGACTCGGTGTGTGGGGGAGTGGGGTGGGGCGCAATGCACTCTTCGAACTGTTTTGGGCAAGGAAACAAGTTTGAAAAGGTAAAAGATATCTTCAAATCAATTTTACTAGCTAATTTACACGTGTTCTTCATGATTAAGGTTTACTTTTATTCGCATAAATATTTCAAAGTTCTGCGCAAATCATTTTTCACCAACTTTTCAAAAGTAAGTGGTGCTCACTCAAGCAGAAATATTTTTCGACAGTTATATCGTCAATTGCTTAAATGGATCTGTACCAATGCTAAAATGTGGAAAAATCGTCAGGATATTGCAAATATATAATTTTACAGGATTTTTTCTAAGTGTAAACTTTTTTTTGATACGCACTGTATACGTCTATTCATATCAAAATGAGTCGAAAAAAGACATGGACACGATATACAGAGTATATTTTTTCTTCTAAATTGACGTCCAGGTTCTACATAGAATTTGCGGTGTTCATATGCCATGACCCGTTGTTGGGTAATGAAGTTCTTAGAACACCACCCGCCCCGCCCCGCTCCCACGAGTCCCAACCATAAGGGGGGGGGGGGTCTGAATGAAAATTAAATAAAGTAATGTACAGATTGGTTCCAATAAAGCTAGTGGTGAGGCAAGACATCATTAGTCAAAATGTGGGCGTATACCTGTCTGTTTTCTTTTTTTCATTCTCAATCTCACGGTAAGTCTGTTGTAGCTTGTCTGTCAGGATCTCCAGCTTCTGGGTGAGTTTGTACTCCTCTTCAAATCTTTCTGAAATCAGTACCAGATCCCTTGTAGCATCGTGGAGTGGGATATCACTCAGGTACAGTTCACGTTGTCTCAGCTCATCGAGGTTGATCACGTGAGGCGAACAAAGATAGAGCAGGACATCGGATTCGGGTACGTGAAGCATCTGTCCTTTGAGCTTGAGAGCCGGGATGGAGCCGTTGCGGGGGTTGGTGGAGTTGACCACACCGGGGTTGGTCTGCAGGACGTAGATGGTGTTGGCATGGCTGAGGATCGACTTGAAGGTGAACTCCATGTGAGGGCGCACTATGTGGAACAAGTCCGTCATCTTGCAGTTGGGATTGTTGATAGTAGGCACGATCCTCTGGATGGAGTTTCCTGCCTGCTGGACTCGCAAATCATCATTGAACATGATGTGAAAGGGTAGGATCCTGCAGAGGGTTGACGGACTTATCTGGGGTTCTTTTGTGAGAGCCAGGAGATTCTGTTGCGCCTGCTCCTCGATCTTCGCTGTCTGCTTCTTCTCGATGATGGCAAACTGGACATGGTCGCAGTCTTCGCCTTTGTTCTTGATGATTTCGACGTGGACCTCGGAGCCGTGAAGGGTCTTTGCAACACTGCGGACCAACCCGATGACGATGTGCTCCAGCCCTGGTCGTTCAGAGTAGTAGTGAAGAACAAGGGCGCCATCACTGTCTCGTGTACTGCAGCGGAACGAAGGAGCTCGCATTCCCGGATAGATAGAGGCTAGATGGTCATGAAGAGCATCTAGGTTCTGCAGGAAGTGGCGTGTAGTTGACCCAAGGACGTTCAAGATGTTGTCGTAGCCAGACTCGACGCAGAATTCAAAGAACATGCGACCAAATGCCTCCAGGAGATCATTTGCACTTATTCCTAAAGAGAAGAATGAGAAAATTAAAAATGAAATGACGCTAATGAGACAAGAGGATGGAGAGAAAGAAATATAGAGATTGAAAGAGAAAGAGAAGTAGGAAATCTTCAGGAAGAAAGGAGAAAGACAGAGACAGAAAAAGAGGGTGAAGGGCAGGGGAGAGAGGAGGAGGGGGGGGGGGGGTATTTTCATTTTATTCATTTCACTTTCAACAAAATAAAAATCAAGTAAATACAATCGTATAACAAGTCAATGCCATTAAAAATATACCAAGGTCATTAAATAAACTTAATATAGACAACTATCAAACAGATATAATGTCTAGTTATCATTAGTATTTGAAATACTTATACTATATTTTTATCTCAATTTTCCTCACGTCGGTGGTACCCATGACCGTCATTATCAAAATGTCTCTTTACTCTGAATATGGCATTATTTTAATACGTCAATGATTCATGAACCGACGAAAATCAACCATGGTCAAATCTTTAACGCTGTTGGACTTCTACCATAAAAAGGCTGAGAAACTGGTGTTTTCCATACGACATTTGCATGCACTATATAGTTTTGACTAGCTCTATAAAGTAAATGGTCTGGAAGCCATATTGAATTGCGGTGTTCATATGCCAACCATCATCTTTGAGACGTGGGGTATAAAACAAGTGATGATCCTTGGCTAGTGTAAGGAGCCGCATCACCTAGAGTTCATTATCATGGATGGATGCATTGGTCAGGCCGATGGGTCCTGCCAGGAAGCCTAGTCTAACCTCGGAATCCCATTTTTTTCTTGTTTACTGTCTTTAAACAAAATTGAGCGACTATTCCCCTCATCGGCGGAAGTGAGTGAAATTGACTACATGATTGATTTTCACCTGTAGTTGATTGAATGTCACCCCTTTTAAGGAGTGAAAAAAATTTACTAGATTAAGAGTGACTTTCACCTGTTGTTGCGTGAATTTCAACATTGTTGAACGTTTATTATTGTCATAATGTTCACTCCAAAGTCATTCCAAATTGAGAGTGATCCTCGACGTAATGGTAGTGAAAAGCGAGTGAAATTAATTCGTTTTGTTTAAAAAAAAGACTTTTTCCTGGGTAAATAATGTATTATGACAGCAATGATTACGAACTTGATTACGATCTAAACCAGAAATAATTACTGTTTAGAAAAGACGTTACGAAAAATTCAAACGCACTGTTAGAAAATCTATCCTTAAAAATAAAAGAAGTTCCTGCTGCAGAGTTTCGAGAACACCTGTAATTTTACCAGGAAGCTGGTATTTGGTGTATGGAATCTTACAAATTTCCTTAAAGTAAACACCCTTTCCCCCTTTTTTTAACAGACCTATTCTGTTAGATTGCAGAAAAATTCATGTTTTATGAATTTACAGAATGATTCTGTTATTGCTTTCTACAAAATCTACTCCTTTTTCTGTAAAATCAGGGTTTTTTTTTAACAGTGCATGTCGAATTAAGATTGGATATATCATGTATAAAAAGTTTCAGAATAAGCTTGATCTTTATTCAATTAACCAAATTTGAATCTACATTCGACATTATTGCCAATGCGTAATCGTTACCAATGGGTCAGGCGACGGTAAAGAGAACCGAATCTCCGATAGGGGGAATTTCGAACTATGTGAGGGAACATTATATTTCTCCTGTTTTTTAATAATTTTTTTTTATAAAGTTATCATTATCACGGATTTTTTAATATAAAAATGTTTTGATGTAGTTCGGGAAAGCTCATCGTTTCGTGTTTCAGCGGGTCTGTCCATCTGCCCACCCTTGTTTGGTGCAAACGGTCTTCTGTAGGGAAGACTATACTTGATTGGGCACAGCATGGCACTCACGAAGATATTTAATTGGAAAGCTCTTCATGGGATTATTAGAAAGCATCTCTCTTTAAGCAGCGTCTCTTGACCTCTTCAATAATATCACACCGCTTGCTGATCAGGACACAGGCACACAAGTATTAACGATCGATGGTAGGGCTAATTTCTCACCATTCTAATGCATTGATAGCATATGTGAAATTAATCACTAAAAGCTATATACGATCAATGTTTCTGTTTTGCATTAGAGTCCCTTGGAATTAGCTGGATGAGCAGGCTTTTATATTTATATCAAGGACCCGCTCTACATAACTAAGTTTAGAGAACAAAAGTAATGATAATAATAATGATAATAGCAACAACAACAAATGATAATAATAAAAAAGATGATAATAAAAATAAAGATAATAATGATAATAACAATAATATGCAACATTTATATAGCACTTAATACAACGTTTCTAAGCGCTGGCTACTAGGTACAGTAATCCGACTGAAGAACCTGATTTTCCTGTTAATAAGTAATAAGTGTATGAGTCTTGTCCGAGATATCCAAACTAAATGTCGACTTCTAAATGAAACACTGTTTTAAAAATTAAACAAATTTGCGCCATATGCGGGACACTGTGTAAAATTCCTATTGGTAGGCATAAGGGCGGCGTCCATTTTGGTTGGAGGGGGGGGGGGGGGGGGTAAGAGAAAGCTAAACGTGAGGTGATTTAAATTGTATAAATACTATAGAGCTGAATGGCCTAGACTTTTTAATTTTAAATTCCCTTTCATTATTTCTTCTTTCAGTATTTCTTTCCTCTTTCCCCCATTTTCAATACTTCTCAACAATCATGACAATAGAAAAATTATTAACCTCCCATAATGATACTGAGCTGTGAGCGCCTTGAGCAGCTAACAACATGAACAAGGTGGATATGTGTGCTATACATATACATTATTATATTATTGTTATACCAAGTTCCCTTACTTTAACATTATGCATGATAAATCAATGAATTAGAAATGTACTTCTGTTCTCGCCGAGCTGTTTTAATTACTTTAATTTTACTTGCTGCTGTGTTATTGTAACTCAAGGGTGAACCCTTTCCGAAAATCTGCAATTTTCTAAACAGAAATATCTAACGGTATATACCATGCCGCTAGTGATATATTTAAATAGCATATTTATTCTCTAAAAGTTTACATGTTTCCATGACCATATCTATCATTAGTAGAGTAATGCTTGAATCAAAATTAAAAGTCTAGTTGGAGAACGATACCTGACATCAGCATTGGAAGAGTTAAATAGCGATACGATAGTGATGGAGAATTTGAAAAGCCTGCCCTGTGCACACTATGCAATTTGTTGCGATTGGAATTTCAAAGAAATTGTGATAACATTTGATATGAACATTCCAACCAATTAATCTAGGCGATCAGACATCAGAATTAGTGGTAGGACTACGGAAATCAAAATTTAGTGTAGTTCGAGCAAAGCAAATTGAAACCCAATTCGTAATGACATCATCATCGGCTGCGACTTGCAGCCGATTTGGACTTTACTCCGACCGCAGGGCTTGCGGCAAAGCAAAATGATGATTTTGTTATTCCTAACATTATACCGAACTTCAACTGAAAACATTTTACTTCTTGAAACTTTCACACTTAATGCAAAATGTGATTTCTAGTGTGCACTGGGCTTATTTTCTGGAAACATTTTCCTTTCCTTCCCATTTTTCCTCGTTTTGTTTTCAGCAGAAGCTTATGCCAGTTTCTAATCTACATTAATATAAAGCTTTTGCGGCGCGGCACAGAACGATTTCAAAAACATAGAAAATATATACTGTCAATATTTTTATTGCCCTTCATGACAAAGAACAACCAAGTAGTCTTTGTCGAAAATTGATGAATCAAAACAGCAATTTCATCCTGGACTCTGGACAAACGACATATTTGCAAATTTTCGTCAGGTCCGAAACTTCTATTTCGGTTCGCCTTGTTTTTAACGATGACCTCCCAGCTGTCCTTTGTCAATTGACCGTCATTTTCAATAGTTTTGCTGTGTTTCTGCCTCCGTTCTACGACTGAACTACGTAATGATTTTCTTACCAAGTACTTTCACGGCGGCTCCCACAAGATCGTACGACAGGACGTCATCATACACGATACGGACCAAGAAACTCCCGTCGATCTCGACAGCCGCTTCACGTCTGGTAAGAGAAAGAAGTTTGGTAATGATTAGATCACGGAGGATATCCAAATCATTCTCCGATTGTGTCAATTCATCGCAGTCACTTGTAATATGTATTTAGCAAATTATATTTCCGTATAGAGGTATACGTAGTGTGACATGACATTATCATAATTATTCTCAACAGCTGTTCACTCCCGCTAAAATAGAATTTAGTTTTGTATTGATAAGATGAAGGAGCAAATGAAAATCATCTTTACTCGTTAATGGTGCTATTGTATCAATATAGCAAGCATATCATTCATATTTCCGCAGATAAATAAAGACCGCGAAAAAAGACATGAATCATTGTATTCCTTACTAATACCACGATATATCATGATGCGAATAATAACATAATCCCTCCCCCATAGATAAAAAAAAGATAATTAAAATCAAAGCAATTCTGATAAGATCGGTTCATGAGATGGAATCCATTGCATATCTTGCTGTAACGATTATCTTGAAGGAATTATAAATAGTAGGGTAAATTGAAATAAGGGTAGGAATTAGGTTATTGAATATCAAGTTACTGACAGGTCGTATAGCAAAGTGTTCCCTTGTCATCGGTGTGTTTGCTTGTCTCGTACGTGCTTGCCATAAGACGTCGCGATTCTTCTATCTTGGTCTAATTGGGATCTGGCCCTCTTTTCATCCCTCTTCAAAACGATAAAACCATGCCAAGCTAGGGTGCTTATGCGTTTCTCCTCATCATCTCTCCCCCGTATGAGTGAGTGTGTGTAGGCTGGGTGAGGCGTATGTGCGGGTGTGTTTCCACTGGTGTGCGTGAATGTGCGGATGGATGCGAATGTGGGTGGGTGTGTGTGTGTGTGCTGGTGAGATCAGAGTGTGTATGTGTGTGTACGTCCTTTTCCAGTCCTATACCTTTACATTTTTCAATTCGACGTTCTGCGACATGGCAGGCATGTATCCAAACATCTTCAGAAATAAGCGTGTTCGCTCTTGGCTCCTGTAATAGTGTCACTTATTTCAACTCTCCGCTAATGCGATCTCAAGGCATGAATAAACGACTGTCAAACTGTATCACCTTCAATACAGGATCAAGGCCCAAACATTTTAAAAGTTAAGCTTCATTCATTTTTAGTTTATTTTTTCTGACTCAAGGTTGGTGTAGCGGCATGCTTTTAACGAACTGCATTCAGAAATTTCATTAATGTCATGTCGACTTGCATCCCATTGTTTGACATTGACACATTTAGTGACATTTTACTTGGTAATAATTAAACCACACCTAAGACGCGCATACACGCACACCTCATACAAACACATCCTCACATACACAAACAGCCACACACACCCTCACACACACAAAGTTTGCCACTACATGATGTACAACTTATTATTTCTCTACTAGTATTTTTTTAATACAAAATGAATTTTTTAAACGAGGCTTGGGTGCGTCGTTCGTAATACTTCAAACGTTTCCATGGTAATGGGATATATCGACAGGTTAACCTTTAGAAGTTATTGCTTCATGTCTTAAGCTACTTTGCAGATGGTATACAGGCCTAGGGCTGATATCCATGAAATTTACATTAGTAAAGGAAGTATGTACAAAGATGACCATACCCTGATTTGGATCAATATTCAAATGTGATGATACCAAAACGATACAGTTGATTTTTTTTCTGCCCTGGAAATTATTTTTAAATGTTAGTCTATCAAGATCAAACTACATGTAAATAAAAAATGATAGAGGTAGATAAACAAATACATTTTCTGACACGTCCACGTACACATTCGCATCACACACTTACACACAAAAACATACCCCCCTGCACATAAACCCATACAAAACAGACACACACACACGCAAGGCTTTCTCTGTGTACCACTTCTCAATTTCCCGGTTACATTTCATTTGATCATGGCGGTATTGCATTATTTCTTCTTGATTTTGAGCCCCATTTCTTTCTCCATTGTCCGACTAGCAAAATGTCTCTTATTATCTGCCTACACTCTTCCACTTGGAGATACTTAATTGGTTTATACTTGATGGCAGCACGCTCGGAGGAGAACGGTACAGGAAGGCGGCGGAAGTTTCGACTTTCTGCTTGGGAAAAAAACAATTTCTTTACGACGTGTACGACCGAGGGTCTGTCAGTTTCTCGACGTCCATCTTCCATCACGTGACCTCGTTCATACATGATGTTGTGGTGGTCAAACATTCGTCTGTTTCGGATTCGCGTACAATTGAATGTAGAGTATTATCCTTAAAAGGGGATGACTGATCAGAACTGGTGTTCGGCGGGGGTAAAGGAGGATGAGGGGGGGGGGGGGGCGCCCCCGTGGCAATCCGCAAAGGTGATGACTATAGATGATAAAACACTATCACAACATTTTTTTTTTAGCTTGTCATATTTACTTTTCGAGAAAACCTTTGTTTTCTGGGGGGGAGGTAATGATTATTTTTTTTCTTTTTTTCGTCCCTTTTTTAAGTTCTAGAAATTTCGCTTGTCAAAATAAAGAAAAAAATAACAAATATCCGCCATCTCCACTTGAACTTGGACCAAAAAGAAGAGCATAATAAGCCCATGCTACTGGCTCGATATTGTGACACGGATGAGCAAAATAAGTATGATCTCTAAGGGATTCAGTACAGAAACTCGCTCGCATTCTGTACTCAAGTTTAACGTGGGTCATGTTCTTATTTTGCTATAAAAATAATAGGAAACCGAACAAACCAAAATCGTTTTTACACTGTATGATTCTAGAGTGTGTCTTCCCATACAAGAAAGTTTTGGAAAAAGTTTTTTTTTTAGTTTTCATTCCCGAATGGTTATGAATGACATACGTGTTTAATGAGCTTATAGACTTGAACCTGCCCTGTTTGAGATTAGCGTCACAATCGGCTATCAAAAGTTATTCCCAATTAAGACCGCCGGAGTTTTGAAATTAAACCTGAGCTGGGAATAGAGGTGACGAGATCTGGTGTGGTTGGTTCGACACCGAACGACTGGTGACGGATGTTGATTGTGAAAGTGCGCCATCGCGTCCGGTACATTTTTATTTGGCCCACAGTATAGTACCATTAAAACACATACGAATATTTCTATCCTCTGTTTAATACATGTATGTTCATCCTTTGCGTTATCATGGGTTTGAATTATTTGATTTTCAATCATCACATTGCCAGTGGCCAAGTTAATAAGACAAAAAAAATCTGTTTCTGCATGACCCCCCCCCCCTATTCTGCTTGCCTTTCTTTTTACTTCTGGAATCAAATCACCTTCTTTTGTAGGGAATCTCCTTTTTTGCCTGTCAAATTTAAACCGTCCCCCGGTAAAAAAATCGTTCCCATGCAGGGCCCTTTATTACGTACAAAATGGGTGATGATATAACTAATGACAAAATATTGATGAAATATACATGGAAAATATAGGGGACATAATGGGTTATGGGTTGGCCTCACACAAGGGTTCTTCCTTTTTGGTGAGGAGAGAGACAGACAGAGATAGGAAGAGTGAGTTAGGTGAGGGTTCATCAGGAAGGGACAAAGAGAAAGAGAGAGGGGGGATGGGAGAGTAATTATGATACTAGTTTATGAATGAAGCAGCGAAATATGCAATTGACAAAGGAAACAATAGTGCTTTTCACGCCTTGTAAAATAATAGAATTTCGAGTGCAATGTTTTTATCGTTAAAGAGTTTGATATGTTACCCGTGCATATCACTGTTATTGACAGTGCTGACAAAGAGGCAATGGTTCATGAATTCAATGCAACCAAAAAAATAATAATAATGGAGAAACTTATGTTTGTAATTTCAAGACATCAATTGCGTAAAATTGGATGTCTATCTGTACGATAACGCAGTTTTGATATATTAACATTTTTATGACATCGAACACAAAATAGCTCCTCATTATTTGATTTTGTATACATTCACACTTTAATTGCTTTTATTTTAATAATGTCTACATCAAATAAATGCGCATATTTTTTAATTGTTATTACGGCTAAGTTATCATTTTTTTTATGCAGAAAATTACACTTTATTTAGTTTGCATCACACGACATGTTGTGGGAGATGCTCAACTGTTAGGTCACACAATTCCAGCTCTAAAATGTCAGAATTCTTTGCTAGATTTTCGACAAACTGTTATTGATATGATTTCCTCATTTTCTCTTAATCAACAACTCACAACGTCTGGGCTGACTTTCCCTTTAATGTTACCATCGTAGTTTAAACTGATTAGAGCTTAAGAACCGAATCACCTCTTATTACAAAAATTGCATATTGGTTCAGCTCTTCTTTTTGCAACCTACTCATGGGAAATTAGCATGATAAAAATTGAAATCGCATTGCATGGTCATACCTAACGAAAGACACAACGCAGAAAGATTTTCACATGCTGAAAGTGGCTAAAATGTTGAGAATCTCTCATTTTTCATGAGGTGGTGGATAGACATCGATATTCCCCGGTGATTTATAAAGCTCGCTGTTTTACGGTTGAAGTGAGTCGAATGATAATTCTTCTTATCATCGGCAAACAGAACTATATCCCTGGGGATATACCATGGGACAAGCAATAATTAGATAATATCACCATCACATGCATGTATAGTTCTGTGAGGACTGTAGCTCCATGGTGAATTTTGTTTTGCACTCGGCTTGGCGTGTGAGTAACGTCATCAGCAATACATTACATACAGTATAGGTTTTGCTTTTAAAATAAGACACATTGCTTAATTTTGCTTTTATTCCAGATGTTGATCTATATAATTGCAATGATTGCATTTTTGATTGTGGATATTATTCCCTTTTGGTTTTACTATATTCTTCATATTCAAATATTATCATTAGTATCATTAATATTATACTATATTTGATATATCATTGTACAGGTACCCTTCTCTCTCTTTTCTTTCTTTCACTGCGCCTTGGGCACTCTGTAGAGTGGATTTGGCGCATTACGAATCCCATCTATTATCATTATTAATAATAATAATATTATTATTATTATCATCATCATTATTATCATTATTATTGACACTATTAATAATTATCATTATTTTCATTACCATTATTATTACTATAATTGTTATTATTATTATTATTATCATTATTATTATCATCATCATCATTATCATCATTTTTATTATTATTATCATTATCACATTGAGTAATTATAAAGGTATAGGGGATATAACCCCGGCCCCTCTATACTCCCGTCAGTTGGCAAGCAGAAGCAGAAAGAGCAACAACAAAATTGGTAACAATTGAGAAAACAGAAACGATGAAAACAAGAAGGTAATTATTACTATATTACCTTGTGCTTCACAATAGTTAAAACATACGACATTTCAATCGTAGTGCCCTATATATTAACCCTAAGTTATTTTCATTCAAAATTCATAATTTCACTAGAGAAATATGTATAATTATATTGCTCCATCACGACACTCTCCCACATATAATTTCTAGCTGTAACAGGCCTCTCTATCCATGTTGGTATTTTTAACCCAATTTGCGTTTTAGTGTGCACCCCCTACATATTTCATGCACAAATGTTAAACAAAATTGCCTTATATACGGTTAAAGGGGACTACCATCAGCCATGTGATGTCCTTCTGTTTGTCTGGACTCTTCACTCCCTCGCCTCACCCCCTGTTACAAAATTTCCGTGTTCACGGCCCTCAGAATGTTTAAATGTATCTGTTTACAGGTAACCCCCAAACGACTGAGTGTGCGTTTTGGGGAGCGCGCACTTGATTGTGAGGGTGTGTGTGTGTGTGTGCATATAATTATACGCCCGTGCACACCAATAACTTATTTTAATAATCCCCGAATCTCAAATAAGAGTAAGAAATGAAATTAGATAAAGGGGAGCTGAATCCCGCTCGACTTTGGTCAAGGTCATGGAATTTATGAAAAATTGATTTATGAATGCCTGGAGGCTTTTTCGGCAACAAGAGTCAATAATTGCATTTAATTTATTTGATTCACTTGTAAATGCCACAAAAAGGTCGATACACTTGACTAATCTCGTTTTCCGCCTTTTGAACGAGGAAATATTGCTGATAAACCCTCCTTCCCCAAACTGGCAAAAAGCGGCATTATAATTATAGAATATACAGGTTTTTAAATGATGTTTTTTTCACAGAATGGAACAATAATGGAAGAGGAAAATTCCTTTGAATTCCGTTTAAAGTCTTAAAGATAAAAGACAGTAAAAAAATGAGAAAGTCTTTTTAAATCAAGATCGATTGTCAAAATATTATCAAACATCTAGATCTGGTACATTAATCTGAACTTATCTTTGTAAAATCGATGATTCTGATGATCACTAGTTAACACAGAACAGCATATGTGGGAGAGTGTATTAATCTTGCTTAGAAAAATACCCCACATTTGATGGAATTCCGTGCTTCTTTTGCTCATTTCGCAGTAATTACGCATTTTTTTCCAAAGCTACATAGCACAAATATTTTTCATGTATAACATACAAAGATTTGGAGGTAATTTCATTGGATTCTCTTCGAACTCATTTGATGGGCTGGACATAACGTGGAAAATAGCCATTTATCATTTTCGTGTATGATCGTCTCTTGCATCACAGGTTTGTTCCCTTTCTACACGTACTGTATGATATTTAATCACGTGGTTACATTGGATAAAACCAACCAAAATATGCTCTCAAGTTACCAGCTGCCGCCCCTGGCAAATCCCTTAAATAGATTTTCTAACTTCAACATAGAAGACGTACTGTTTTTACTACTTTCTCAGACTGAAAACAATAAATTGAAATATGAACTGAATGGCTCGTCTTTTGCATGTGCAGTGATTAATTATTATTTTTGTGAGGGGTTACAGCATGGCATTACCAAATAAGTTACATTTCCATGTTAAAAAATCAAATTTGCTTTTATTTCTCTTATATTTTTCATGTTACTCCTTTTTTCAAAACTCGGTCGTGGAACCTTTATTTATGGAGATGGTCAAGGAAATGTTCTCTACGTCCCCTTCTGTATGACAGTGCGCTTACACATGTTTTATTTAATATAAACTTGTGACATTGAAGGACATCTCCAGATACAGTGGGAATGTAAAAATTAAAAGGTGTGTTGACCAAAAGAGAGGGCAAATGGGAACCTAAAAAGCTTAAACTTACTTGATTTCTTCCCATTTATCTTGGCCATGTTCTCGAAGAACCAGTAGCTCCAAAGCATGGTTGACGAACCCATACTGCAAAAATGAAAACAGGAAATAGAAAGGATGATAAGGACTGAAAAAACAAACCAGACAATGATTTAAAAAAAGAGAGAGAATACAGTTAATGCACTGGCTTGGACATTCCCACAAAACAATCACCTGGTACAATCAACATTCCTCTATGATCGGAGAAGATCTATACCAAAGCGCATCTGCGCCTGCCTCGACATCTCAAAAAGTGCACTCGAGAAAGTTTACGGCGGGACGACATTCCCTATTCTTCTTCTCTACGCAGAAGGCATTATTATCACCGAACATTCACACATTCCCGGGCGATAATGACGTCATCGCATTTTTCTGAAAATAATATGCAATGCCTCACCGTGACCGAGGAAGTACAAATCGATATGAACATGGCTGGATGGGAGATTAGAAGTCAGGTAGATTTCGTAAAAAGGAAAATCATGTGTGCAATATGTGAACTGCCCGAGTGATGATTGATGACCCCTTTCGCTCATCGCTTTGCCTGAAGTCATTCTGACATACCAGATGGCATATTTTGGATGAAAATGTGTTCAATCAACGTGCACGGTTGGAACATTCTTTGTGGAGACGACTCTTCTTTGACTATGATTATTATTGATTAATGTGTTTATTCAACTTCATGTACATTTTCTTTTTTAATTTGCCAATTAGCTGACACCCCCCAAAAAATAAATACTGCTCGTCTTGTTAATTAATTTCTTCGCTTAAATTAGAAAAAAACATTTGTGGATGCTTTGGATAGAATGAATATCCGTGAATTCAATAATATTTCACAAAAACTTCTACAAGACCTAGATATCGAAATCATACGATATTCAAGTTCAACATTACATAAGAGAATAGATTTAAATATGAGTACATCATATATATATTCAGTTGTTATTTTAGTTTTTATATGTTATGCAACTACAAGAATAGTTATTAGGAGGCTGCACTCTACAAGCTCCGCTTTTTAGCAACCTCCTCCATTTTCAACCTGATATGTAATAATCTTGAATATGATTTTTGTACAGGGATACTCGAAATATGTTATGTTATATGCCAAAATGTACAATACAAACTGCAATTGCTGAAAATGGAATTAAACGAAATGAAATGAAATCACTCAGAATTAATAGTACTGGTTATATTTAACATTCGAAGCTTGTAAGTGTCATCAGTGTCATCATGCCACGCATTATTTAAACATAGATATTTTAAGTACAGTATATAAGACTCTATTGATGCGAGGGAATGCAGTAACACCCCCCCCCATAAAAGAAAACCCACACAATAAAAAAATTATTGTCATAGAATATGACTTGTGTGTCTCAACAACCAAATAGTACAGTTAGTCATATACATCGTACGGCTCACGAATCGAAGCAGTTATTCATTTTCTAATTTAAAGAGGATGAAGATTTGATTGAGCCACTTGATGGTAATCTCAAATATCGAATGCTTTAATTACTGGCTTAAATTGCGTTTGAAAGCTGGAAATTACTGATAAGTGCCGTTGGTTTGATGGGAATATTTCAATCATTCTTTTTGAAGCGTTTGAAAAAAAAAACAAGGGTTTTAAAATTTAATGCATGGATATCACATTGTAAAAATATATTATTTTAAATAGATGACAATCAAACAAAAACAAAAATAAATAACGGATACATTTGCTTGTGAACTTAAGGTATTGATATTGATAACGCATAGAGGTTCTTTTTTAACTATTAATCATTTCACAATAAAGAAGGTATTTATGACTTTCTATACTTATAATAATAACAATTCTAATTGCAATAACATCATATTTACCAAGAAAAGGCACCTGAGTGTCTTAAGCTGCTCTCCCATATATATCAGCATCTCGATAACCAAAGAATTCTATTTTTTGTAAATTAGTTCAAGGTTCATAGTGCGACCGAAGTTGGGTCAAGTGTCTGTTTGTCGAGCAAAAGATCATGGGTTCGAGTCCTCCCCAGGCGGATGACGAAGCTATACAGTGCGTATCAAAAAAAAGTTTACACTTTGAAAAAGCCCTGGGAATTAAAAAATATACAACATGTGGGTAATTTTTTCACATATAATTATGGGTTTGGGTCTTATCTATCCAATGAAAGTAAAAGTTTTGACAGAATGTTACACTTGAGTGAGCACTGTCCATTTTTGTAAAGCTCGCAGAAATCTGTTTGCGCAGAAATGCTTGTTTTCACGCTGTGTCAAGGGGAAAGGGCGAAATCAAACTTACCCTGCGAAGCATTTCTCATAAATTTCCCTAGCACTTTTAGCCAATTGAAATAAAACGGATACATTCAAGCATTTTGTAACAATTTTGCCGCCCAAATTTGAAATTTCAACACTTAGTAAGCACAACCTTTACCCTTTTTGTGCCAGCTGGATCTGAGGACATAACTGAATCTGAACAAAAGTTTATATCAGATATCTCCAGCGTTTTTCACTAAGTTCTTATCATTTAAAGTTGGTTTACATTTCATTTTCATTTAATACTTGTTTCTCCACACTTTTCCCAAGCTTGGCAATGATCAACAAAATGAAAATCAAGCCTAAGCCATTTCATGTAAATCACAGCTCAGTGTAAAGCAAATATCGTCACGATGGACTCGGTGTGTGGGGGAGTGGGATGGGGTGCAATGCACTCTTCGAAGTGTTTTGGGCAAGGAAACAAGTTTAAAAAGGTAAAAGATATTTTCCTATCTATTTTACTTGCTGATTTCCATGTGTTCTTCATTATTAAGGTCTACTTTTATTCGCATAACTATTTCAAAGTTCTGCGCAAATCATTTTTCACCAACTTTTCAAAAGTAAGTGGTGCTCACTCAAGCGGAAATATTTTTCGACAGTTATATTGTCATTTGCTTAAATGGATCTGTACCAATGCTAAAATGTGGAAAAATCGTCAGGATATTACAAATATATAATTTTACAGGATTTTTTCTAAGTGTAAACTTTTTTTTGATACGCACTATATAGTGCGTTGTTTTTAAACGTCTCTCCCTGTTTCATAGATGCAGGCTATGTTGCAATGGAAAACACTCCGTCCCTCTGATAGGACATTAAATTGAGGCCCCGTATAGGAGAGAGTCACCACCTTTACGCGTTAATAACACACTTCACTATTCGAAAAAGAGTAGGCCTATAGGGGTAAACCCCGGTGTAGTGGTCCACCTGAATTCCCCAATCAGTTATATTGGGAGGAGAGACCTAAGTGCGGGTCACAGTTCTGTGTGCGCGCCCTTCTCGGCGACCAATCCCAAAATAGCCCCTTTGAATGTCTTTGAAAGATAAGTATACGGCGCTATACAAATGATGTACATCATGATCACCATCATAATTTCTTTGGCTATCAGGAAATTATCATACTTCATGTAATGTACCGGTATTTAAGTTGATATTCACCTCCATGTGTGACCTACCACCCCAAAACCACCGCCGGGTAAGGTTCTCTGTAAATAGCCAAAATAGTAGTTTAGTCTCCAAAAGGAAAAATATTGAAAATAGCTTAAAGAGCAGTTCTTCTTTTTCATACTGTGAAAATTCGAAGTCGTGAAGTTGAATAAAAGAAAATATAAAAGAGAAGCGTCGTGGTGTAGCGGTTCTGACTCTCGCCTTGTAATCAGAGGGTCGAATCCCACCATGGCCTATCGTCCTTCTGTCCTTTGGCAAGGCGTTAATTCACACTTTGCCACTCTCCACCCAGGTGTTAAATGGGTACCCGGTAGGATGTGAAAGCTTATATGAAGTATGCTTAGCAAATGAGTCTTGGAACTCTTGTTGGAATGCTCCCCAGGGAGTGGAGAGGTGCATACATTGTATGCGGGCATGCAAAGATCAGATGACCGGGGTAATAATATGTCTGTAAAGCGCTTAGAGACGTAGTTCCGATGTATTAAGCGCTATAAAAATGTGGAATATTATAATATCATTATCATTACACAGTATGCATTCTCATACTTGAGTGAACCCCAAACTTCAAACCTTTGTTTTCTCTTAATTTTTTAAGCCCTTGCTGAATTTCCTCCGCATTCAATCAAGAACTTGTAATGGTTATTGTTGGTCAATATAATTGTATATCATTTTAAAGCTTAGGAAACGAATTTTCAAGCTCAATAAAAATCTCAACATTCATTTTGGTCGACTTATTGTTGGTTTGGGGGTGCCTGGTCACATCTAAAAGGATTACTGATAAATGTATCAAGTGTATCAAGTAGAATAAGAACACGTGGAGGAGACAGAGTTTTGACTTCATACTGATATTATAATATTTCATATGAAATTTTTATTTTAATATGAAGAAATGAAGGCCTGCACGAGCACTTTAAACAGAAGATATTGAGGACATTGGCTTTCAGATGAGGGCGGAAGCTTTGAGGCACTGCCGCCCCGAAAAATTCCATGATCAGATGAAAAGGGCAAAAGGAGACAAAGGAAATGCATTGAAGAAAAGAGATTAATAAATGATTATCTGGATGTGTTAGAATATGTCAGACGTATCACAAAATTTGTTTTTTTTAAATAGCTCCGTCGTAGAAAATTGTATCGGTACGCCATGTCGTGCCCTCAAACTTTATTATTCGTTAATTTTAATTTTTGACATTTTATTATTCAACTACCTTATAGTTCACACAGTCGACAGCGTTGTATCAAATTTTTGAATAAGCATTTTTTGCTGTAAACCATACTTCTTTAAAGCCATTACCACAATAACGTCATACTCAAGTTTACTCTTATTTCATCTGTCTGATTTATTTTTATTTTTTTCCAAATTCTCGTCAGCGGATGCCTATACACAAATCATGATTACTATGCAGAAGCGGATGGTATGCCCAGGAGAGAACGATAACAATCTGAATGTAGAAAGCAAATGGAAATACAACTCTAGGCTTTGTTTGTCATGGGGTTCGCTCGGCCAACCAGCTCCACAGTACAGCGCGGACCGTTTTCTCGATACAGTGAGAGTGCATATAGCGAGCTACCCATCTTATCTCTCCAAATAACCCCAAGACTCTGGTATCATTACTTCGTGGCGTATTTACGAAAGCGCGGACCGGTAAAATGGCGCCCGGAGGCAGTTTAATATCACTCCATCTTTACACTGTTCTTTACATAGTGCAAGGACACAGGAGGGACCATTCCCACTTGTACACTTAGATTCCTGTGCAGAGAGCGTGTAGCAGTATTGAGGAAAGGCGATCTGTTAACGTCGCGGGGTGTCAGACGACAGAAATCACTTGCACTCGAGTAGCGACGATGAAACGATGGTCAATGTGAACAGGCTGACTAAGAGAGGGGTTGATATAAAAATCTGCGTGATGCATGAACTAGGAAATCTCTGATTAGGACATGAAAACACACGTTTAGAGCGAGGTGTTTCCACAATTTCCTCTCTCACGTTTCTCTTTCAATTGAACCCTTACGGCAAAATAAAAATTATGGAATCCTCAGTAGAAAATCGGTTTACCAAAGAGGAAAGGTAATTCCATTGTCATGGACATCTCTACATCACACTTTAAAGTGGTGTCTATAGAAATTGCAGGATTTGCGAATCGATATCGTACTTACCTTCGCTGATCTAATTGTATCCGGTATAAGATTCACTTATTAAAAATAAGTTCAGGGTTGGGATTCTATTAGATATTCAAGCATGACAGAAAGTCGTCATTATAGGCATCAACGCACACACATCATTTCCTTGGTCTGCTAAAATATTTATTTTTTATAATGTTCAATACAATGTATGGTTTTTTTCATCAATCTTTTTCCCTGTATTGTAATAAGAAGTATTCATAACTTTATTCAATCTATATAATTTCAAGTTTGTATTTAAGCCATTATTGAATTGACTTGAATTGAAAAATTCCGTCGGTCATACGCTGATGCTATCTTTAGTAGATCACATTAATAGAGGTTACTAAAAAGGGTGATTATTGCTGCTTTCCACCGAAACCATAAGAAATCCCCTAAAATAGGCAAAATAACCGAAATTTATATAAATCTCCAAATATTTTTTACATTCCCAAAGATTTCTTAAAGTCAATTTTTTTTCAAAATTTGGGGATGGAAATTCCCAAATCGCAACGCTGAACCAGTCCGCGCGATTAAAACATGAAGTGACATACCGCTGTTACAAAGTCAAATAAGTCGGAGGATCGCTGGATGTACGTATAACGTTGCATACCTTCGAGGTTTTTATCTAGTTGGAAAAAGAAATCTTGTCTATAAGGGATGAATTATTTGCATCGCATCTTATACAGGTACACATATAACAAGAATTCCGTAGGGTGATTAAGGTTCGACAGGCTGTATCACTTACCCTAAGATTTCCACGTGTACATTGGTGATATATATATCCTTCACCACCTAATCGGGGTGCTATATTTACTTTACCTCACCCAAGACAGTATGCTTAGAATGAAATTTTATATTAGCAGTTTATCATTTCCATTGTGTGTTTGTGAGCAGTCACTTGTTTGCTTTCCAAGTTGGATACGGCAGAACAAAAACATTGCTCTTAGCTACGGATTTATATTTAACCACGTATGTAAATCATAAAAAAGACCGAAAGCTAGGCCTCGGTACATAATATCTCTATACCTTCAAATCGCGAAAGAATATTTGTATATTATAGACATGATAGATATTGGAAAATCTGCAAAAATATAAGCTAAAACCTTTATGCGATCCCTTAAGCTTTCTTATGGTGATAAAAGCTGTTTATCAGACCGAAATTTTACGTCCAAAACATTACAGATATTCCTCAGGGTAGCTTTGGAAGTCGACCTAAATGCATAATTTCTCTTTGTTTTATGCCATGATTCCATGGAGCTCTGCATTATAAACCCCGTTCCTTTTAAAAGTCTTTATTTTATCTTTAAGCGGCTTGGCTTGTTCTGAATTTCAAAGATGTTACACAGATGACAGAGAAATTAGTATAAAATATTAGACCAAAACTAAGGATAAGTGTCTCTTTTCCTAGATGAAATGCACAGATAATACAGATATTGGTCAAACATCAGACCGGTTTCACGGGGTGAGCTTGACACGTGGCTGGTATTCAACATTTCCGAATCCGTTTTGGGGTTTCATCGGGTATCAGATTTCGTCTTGAGCTGGTGTAAATGCACATTCTGCTTTTAACGGGTTTGTATGTGTTTTTTTAAAGAAAGAACCCCCAACCTCATCTACCGAAACACTTTCAATCTGACGCCACGTCTTTTTATCATAGGGGCATTCTTATGGGGTTACGCGACCCAGACAGCTACCTTTTTATCCTCTTCTTCAATCTCTTCTTCCCTTTTCCCTTATTTTTTCAACCCCTTTTCTTCATTACTTGAAAAAGTTATAGGAAAACAAGCGTCCCAATCCCCCCGCCCCTTTGTGTGTACAAGGAGTTGCAAGGGCGAACGCATAAGTGACTATATGTATGAGAGAGAGAAAAAGAGGGAGAGAGAGATGGGGGGGGGAGAGTTAGAGGGGAGAGAGAGAAGGAAGGAGAGAGAGAGAGAGAGAGAGAGGGGGGGGGGGAACGGGGATGATAAAGCATGTTGATCAGATTCAAATCGAACCGCATTTCTAATTCAAATGCAAACAAGAGCGCAAATTTGGCATTTAGTTCGATCGAATTGCAGCCAAGTGAAAACGCCAACAGAAATTTGTCGTTTTAATGTCTGTAGTGTTTGATGAACAGTTTATCGATTTCGTTCCTCTCATCTCGTCGTAAACAGCATAGAGCAATGCAGGAGAATTTTGGGTATATTCAAATTTTCAACCAGGAAATAATGCATTCTGATAACCATTGTCTACGATCATTTTGTTCAAAGTGACTCAACCAGCCATTGGAAAGTTAATGATTTACTATTATTATTATAATTGTATTTTTTTATCATCGTCATCACTATCATCGTCATCATAATCATCGTCATCATCATTGTCATCATCATCATCATAATCATCGTCATCATCGTCATCATCGTCATCATATAATCGTCATCATCATCATAATATCATCATCATCAGCAGCATCATCATCATTGATATGAATGAAAACAAAATAACAGGGGTGGGTTTCCTTGCACCCCTGAACTGATCAAACTGTATCGGATTGTTGATCAACAAGCCAGAAATTCCCTCCGACCTTGCACAGTCTAACCGTACACCTTGGTACGGAAATGCCGATACCGACAATGAGTGTTTCAACCGATAGTATGAGTTCTGATCAGGCGGATGGTGTGATCATTTTACGGAAATATAGATACACCCCACTCTTCTACCCAATTAGTCCATTGCAAAGAAATATCTACCGATAGGTGGTTATGATAATACAGGAAGAGTTCGTAAACATCGCTGTTCAAGACAGCAGTCAAGTCAATAGGATCATGTTTCTAAATGATTGAATAAGAATTCTGATTCTTTTCAATAGTAATAACAACAATAATAGTTGCATTTGTTTAGCGCTTAATAATTTAATGTTTTAAGCGCTTTACGTTGTAATAGGAACATAATTGACTATTTACTTTTGCCTAAAATCTCCGGCATAAAAATAGACAATTCTGAAACTGAAATAAATATTCTATTGCATTTGGAGTGTAAGAGAAAGTCGTATCGGCCAGAAATTTGAGAAGATCAGGTGACAACTATGATGCTGAAAATTATGATACAATAATTTAATAAAAATACAAATATTTTTTTCATTGTGAAGGGGGGGGGGGTGCAATCCCTCTCCCCCTACCAGTACGTTAACGTTCATTAAAACTTTACTAAAGCACTTTCTGGCATACATGAATTAACAGTTTTGAAATATATACTCATGGGTTAAGTTTTTCCTGGCATACGTGAATTAACAGTTTTGAAATTTATACTCATGGGTTTAGTTTTTTATGTTAAATGTCACAGTAGTTTTTTTTAAATCAATATCAGAATGTATTCATTGGCCATCGTTATTAAAAAGCAACAGTATTGAAAGGCAGTCGATCTTTCTTTCCTAACATCGACGACTCGCTGCTCGACCTGATTTATCTGCGTCACAATGCTACACTTCTATAGTGTCAATAACAAGGTATGACCATATGTGTACCTCATCAAGGCCAATTATATCTAGCACTGCTTAAGCCATTGGTTCACCCAGGGGTGGATCCAGGATTTTTTTTATAAGGGGGATCTTTTTGTTCAGAAAAATCTGACGAGTCAAATAAAACAGAAAAAGGGTCTCCACTTTCGTCATTTTACATTAAATAAATATTTTTTTATGGCTCTAAAAGGGGATAGGGCACGGGTCTATATACTGTAGCAAGACACCATTCTCATTTTGTTTCCTTTGCCGAGATACAGTAAGAAATGAAAGCAATAAGAATTACGAGGAACGAAATAGATATTGGGAGCATTGGAAAGTGATTTATGATTTCTTTGATTTTTAGAAAGTGTGAGATGCACGTCGTCAGAAATCAGCGTTTGTCGCGAATGACTTCATTGTTACTTTCATTTGAAAACGTAATACAGAAATTATTATCTTGTGAAGGAGTGGGATTGAGTGAGTTTGAGTGCGAGTGTGCGCGCCTGCGCAGGAAGGATGATTGCTTGCGAAACGCGTGGGTAGGTCTGGGTCTGTAAAAAAACCCTTATTTTGAAATTGACCGAGTATTAACTCAAATTATACAGAAATAAAATTCCTTCTTTCATTTCCCCAAATATTTAATTGCTTAAGCGGTGGATATTCAATCGGAATTTTCTAAGGACATTTAAAAAAAGATATATTTATAAATCAAGACCCATGTAGAATTACAAATAAAAGAAGAGATAGTAAGAAGATAGTTTTGACATTCTTTAAATTTTTCAGTCGGCAATACACATAATTTAAGAGAATCTCGAAATAATGATAGGAAGCCCGTATGTCATATTTTTAGCCTAAAGTGCATTTGCACACACATGCTTGTCTTGTGGGAATATGACACGGACCCTCTCATAGAGATTCGATTTCATTTTCAGACATCCGTTTGAAATTCGCCTATAATGTTAAAGGGGCACTTCACCTATTTATACAAGCGCCTTGTTCGACTTACCACAAAGAAACTTGTCTATCTAATCCATCAATTTAGTTGACGTCATTTACTCGATGCATTTATAGTTATGATTATGCATATCTATATACCGATTACTTTTGAGACTTAATGTATAGGTTTAATTAAATATGACCTTTAAGCCAAGTCTACCTGAATAAAACGCTGGTTTTAATACAAACTAAAGAGTGAGCCAACGGAATATTCAAAATTGAAAGTCAAACCCCCCAATTCCTAAATCCCACTAAGAAGAAAGTACATACATTTTAACTTCTCAATATTTTAGGTAAAGGGGCTATGGATCACAAAGGATGTAGATACATATGTGTGAGCACAATATAATGAGCTGATGACATTAAATTGCTTTTCACTTTATCATCAAAAATTCAATATTCATAGAGCTGATGATAGGAAATCTGAATTGTATCGCCAAAAAAAATTAGAATGACGAATTCAACTGGGGCATGGAAATCACTTCAGGTTTACATATTAATGGCCGAAAATTTTCGGAAAGAATATTTAAAATATCGGATATTGAGTTTATAAGATCAAAAGATCCACCGCGCGTTTTCTGCCCAAGAAACAGTGCTTGTTAACTATATAAAAAAAGTATATAAAAAAATCACGCTTACTTGTAAAATGTAAAGTTGTAATATCGAATCTGATTTTACTCAAGCATGCAAAGTTACACTTCCCCGATTTTTTTTTTTCACTGACTTTGCCTTTAATAGTGGAATACACTCTTGATAGAAAAATGCGTCTTTGATTATTGATGTATTTATGATAACGAAAACAAAGTGGTGAAAAGAACTAATTATTGTACCATTCAGGATTATTTCAGGAATACACATTCATGAAATAATGAGAAAAAATCATTCATAAAATGGTCACTCATGATCTCGACCAACGTCACGAGCGTTTTTTAGCAATTAGATTAACCTTATATTCTCTCTTTCTTCCTCGCTATATTTTATATACAAAAAACGCGCACTCAAACACACCATCACACACACACACACAAACGCCATACATGTATGATGGGCTTGAAGGCAGCACGACGCACTCTTATCAACATTCACAAACTCACATCCTTTAGATATCCGCAAATGTTAATATTCTTTTTTAACTTTCCCTCATTTGTCCGTTCCCGCCAAAGTAAGCGAATTCTAATGACATCAAAGTTATCTTATATTACACGCTAAAAGTAATAATCTTCAGTAAATTTGACTGTTACTTTCTTCCTCTCTTCTCCTCATTCACCGCTTTGCTTATTTTTCTTCTTTCAATATCCTGCTTCCACTCTCCCTACAATGTAAAAAATGTGGTGTTAAAACTGACACCAATTGGTGTTAATATAGGACCACATCCTGAGGTGTTAAAATAACACCCTAGAGATTGAACATAACACCAAAGAGTGTAAATGTAACAACCATAGGTGTTGTAATAACACCTATAGGTGTAAAACTAACACCACCAATTTAACACCGGTGTAAAATAACTGGTGTGGTCCTCTACGTACACCGGTTAACACCACAGTTTTTGCTGTGTAGCTTCCTCTTTCTGTCTCTTACCCTAATACCCTTTGTCCATTCCTTCCAAATAAGCAAATACAAATTATACAAATTTATCTGATAGAAGAAGCTAAAGTGTGATTTCAGTTCACATATCATGCCCACATCGAAGATAGGACATAATTTCATGCGTTTTCGAATCGTTTGGCATATACAAAACAGCAATTTAATGATTTTTTTACACCCACCCTCAATTTTCCCGTCCCTTTCACCTTCTCTCACTCACTCTACCTCCCCCAGCCCCTGTCTCTTCTTTTCCCAAGAGTCAGAAAGCCGATGTCGTCAAAGAAATCTGATATATGAAGCTAAAGAGACGATTATCAGTTCACATCTTGTTTAGATCAAAGACTGAACATAATATGCTTTGTGGAATCGTCATACGTTGCCGTCTCTAAGTGCTTTTTTTCTTACCCCCTTTGCATTTTCTCTCTCTCTCTCTATCTTTCTTTCTTTCTACTCTTTCTCATCTCTTACTTCTCCATCTTAATCTCTCTCTATTTTCCTCTCAACTTTCTCTCAATGTTCCTCTCTCTATCTACATGCATCTTTCTTTCTCCCTTCCCTTTTACTCAACCTATTTCATCTCCTCTGTTTTCTTTGTTTATTTCTCTCCTATTCCTCTATTTCTAAATATTTCTTTCCCCATACTCGTAATAATTATCTCTATATCTCTGGTTTTTTTTACCGTTTTCCTTTTCTTGTCCTTAATACACAGTTTTTGCTTTCTGTCCTCTTTCTCTTTTACTTTTTCCTGTCTCATCCTTCTTCTTGCTCTCTGTCTCTTTCTCCGTTTCTTCTTTTTCATTACTAGGCATATTAATGAAATCTTTTATCAAAATCTCTCCACACTAAATACTTTCATATTCCAAGGCCTCCTCTAAATGTCATAAGGCTTCTTTATCCGACATTGTCATCTCAAACCCTTTTAATTGAAATTGTAATCTCCAAAATTAGAGCGATCTCTGACTCCATTAAAAGCGTATTTATTCTTCTTTACATGATAATAATAACCAATAATGATAATTTTGCATTTATATTGCACAAAAATTTATATTAAACTGCGCAATACAATACAAAACAAGCATGCGAAGTAAATGACGTTGTGTAGTAAAATCACAATTGAATACAAGGAGTCTATCATGTCAAATAAATACATAACAAAACGTAGGAAGTATACAAGAAACACGATAATTAACAAGATGACCAAAACATGTAAAATGAAGTCATAATGGAAAGAACATGTGGGAAGCCTATCACATGATTATCTCAACAAATTACATTACAGTAGTAAATAATTCATGTGGTTTGATCAAATAATTACAAAATTAAAAAAGAGTGAAAATCTTAGATCAAAAATTAAATGAAACACTCCTGCAGCCAAAAAAAAGAAAGAAAGAAAGAAAAGGAGGGGTTGAGGGGGGGGAGCACTAATGTATGATTTAATATTACATGCATACGATCAATAAACGGAAAATAACACTTTCCTGCATAAAAATCAAAATCTTGATTTTTACAAACACGGGAAACGCTCTCCATCCACCTTCTATCTATATACATGTAGCCTGCAATTTCAACATTATGCAATTATATTTTGATATGAATATAATAAACCGTTCCTTTCCCCCCAAACCCTCCAAACTCCTCTTACTATGCAGCCCACGTGTACTTAGACGAAGCTTTGGGATTTGGGAGCCAAATTAGCTTGGGAGTCCCTAAGTATATATTTCACATCGCAACTTGATCTTTCGGACGTAATGCCTGGATGCTTCCAATTTGTCTTTGTCTTCTCCTCCAAATTGAGTGCCTAACTTACTCATTGTACCCTCCACATCCCATCTGCATGGATGCTATCAAAATTACCTCTATTTACACGACATTGCAATTTAGTTCAGAATATACAATTTCCCATGGTTATGTGTATGTGTGTATGAAGGGGAGTGTGATATGAACACTCAATCCGTGCTTTTTGAGTTAACTTTCTTAGTATGGACAAACATTATTTCGCTGTTTATTTACTTTATGACTGTATTTAAAGCTATATTTTGACTATAGACTTGGTGTGTTATTGCCCAAGTTACGTACCGAAATGTAGTGTGTAATGTTGTACTTTGATATGGTCTATAGATATGAAATAAAGAAGATTTCACAAAGAAAATGAAATATCTGTTTTTGCATTTATTCATCTTTTCAGAAATGAATCTTCACCCAATAAAAGGAATAAAAATAAGATTGAAGAAAAGAAGTTCAAGCTATCACGACATTGGTTAAAACGTTAACATGTAGGCTATAATCTGTTGATTATTATGTCAGGTAAAGACTCTTGATTTTTTTGTGCACATTTCATAAACGTTATTGCATAAATGTATGTGGGGGCGCCGTGGTCTAGGGGTTAAGACTCTCGTCTTACAGTCTGAGGGACGTGGATTCGATTCACAACCCTGGTGTGTTTTCCCACATTGTCCTGCACCCAGCCCAGGTTGGATAAATGGGTACTGGCAGGAAGTAATTCCTCAAAAAGCTGTCAGCATCGGAATCGGTAGACAATCTTAGCAGGGGTAATATAGGAGCACCTTGAGCAACTAACAAGGTGGATACTTTCGCTATACATATATAATAATAATACCAATAATGATGATGATGATGATGATTATTATACATAAATAAATAATAATAGGCATTTGTATAGCGCCATCTATCTAGAAACAACCCCGGCTTTAGCTCTAGCTGCTTTTCGGCGCCCGTGAATTCAAGAAAAAAATAATAGTCCTGCCGGGTACCTATTTACCTCACCTGGGTCGAGTGCAGCCCAGTGTGGATAAATTTCTTGCTGAAGGAAAACACGCCATGGCTAGGTTTTGAACCCACGACCCTCTGTTTGAAGAGTCAGAACCACTAGACCACGACGCGCCATCAATGAATTATCAATCATAAATAATTAAAATTTTTGATTGATTGCTAATCCGCTTCTTGCATTAAGGAGTTAATTCTGTTTTACAGATTACAATCTGTCTATACGGCTAAAATTGATTTATCAGAAAATTGCAACAGAATATTTGCGATTGACTGCAAATTTTTCCTTGCAACTCCCTGGCCTTGATCTAATACCAACTTGGCATAATCTTCATTTCGCATATCATTGAGCGCTCTATCAATTTGGTTCATAAACGGTGCATTTTACATGATATGTAGATTAAGTAGTCGTAGACGAATATGGGTGTTTGGTGTTATCAAATGGAAAGTAGACAGAATGGGTTTAGACCAAGTGGCATTAGATATTAAATAAAGAGTTACCCATTACAATTTGATATGAAAGTGCACATTCCTTAGAGGGATATTTATCACCGGTATTTATCATGTTAACTGGATGATAAATGAGTCTTATTAAAAGGAATATCTATATAGCCGCGGAAGAGAAAGCTGAATTTGTTTCATGCAGAAGTATGATGCACTATGTGCTTCATGAACATTCAGAGAGGTAAAGAGGAAGAGAGGGAGAGAGAGAGAGGGGGGGGGGGAAAGAAAAAGATAGGGGCAGAGAACACTTTGAATAATACTTCATACCTTTGAGACGAGATTTTCATTAATTGGAAAGTATGGCGATGCTAACAACAAAAAACACCTTGAAAAAAAGGATAGCTAAAACATACTACCTGCAAACACAATTCTGTACCTCAGATTAAACCTGAGCAACAATTAATTCATCATTTTCAATCATATCAAGAAATCTTATTTCTACAGTCTTAAAAGGATTGGTAAAAATAATCGATGCGTTGGTGAATATGTGTACGACCAATAAAAGTGATCGATATCAACCAAATTTCTGGCCGATTTTTTTATTTTAACAATTTTTCGGTCGGATACAAATTCACCCACGCATTGGTTATTTTCATCAATCCCTTTTAAGAGTGTAGCGTTCATGAATTCATGTTCCTTTTAGGATTTCCTCACCGCATCTCTAGAAACCGTTTTCCATGAGAAATAGCAATTAGCTTTATGCTGACGACGCCGAAGGCACGAGTCGCGTCCATCTCCATATAAAGTGTGTTTTTTGTCCTTTTTACAAATCCGATTGATCCACTAAAGTAATATGCCCCTGAGAACGAATTATATATATATATATATATATATATATATATATATATATATTTATATATATATATATATATATATATATATATATACATTATATAAATAGGTACACTTGCACTGGTTCCCGCTAACATATCCACTGCTGAAACATCCTACAGATACTTTATTAGAAATAAAATTCGGAATGTAAATTGTTGTCACTGAGATTCTCCTGCCAAAGACCAGAACATATTTCATACGAAATATATGTCATAAAAACGAGAACAGATCATATCTCATAGAAGAGAGAAATGTGTAGTTCGTATTTCACAGGAAATTAGATTTCTCTGAGCCCCACGTGCAAATTTTCTGTAATATTACAGAATGCCTCTTGAATTTAAAGTGTTTTCCCCCAAATTTTTGGACATGAACATATTATTTTTCCGTTGTAATGAATATTGGAACTGAAAACCAAGTGATTCCTTCACAAACAGTAAGCAAAATGCCACTTTCTGATATTTATTTAAATTCAGGCATATTTTCTGTAAAGAATAAACGTATCACGGTGATTTCAGTCAACCTAAAACAGTTCTCAAGACTGCTGCGGGCAATTTTCGGCTCGGAGGGGGAAGGGGGGTGGTATTTTTCCAGCAGTCTATAAAAGAAGTTTTAATTCATTTAGAGTTTCTTTTTGCTACTGTTTATTTTGGATGAACATTTATACCCATATATTTCTAAAGTGAACTGACTGCACTTCTTCTTTTCGCTTAGATTTTGAAGGGGCGATGGTAAGGGGGGGGGGATGTTTAAAAACCTGAGAGGGGCTTATGCGACTCTACCATGTACTACTCCTCCCCTTACCATAAATCATAATGGAAAACAGGGCATCATCCTAGTATGACGATCGAACAACGACCATTATGATATATTATCGGCGTTATGGGTCCAATTCCTGACGACTGATTACATATTACATCGTATGAATATTTTTTTTATCTCCTAAATTGTTCTGACATGGTGATTGCGATCTTAACTACCTCATCATGTATATCACTGTGTACAGGCCCAGTCATAAGGAATGCATTAAGTGGTCCTTCATGTTCTTAAATACTAAATGATGGATCAGTCTGAAAAATAAATCATTGACGTTAAAAAAAAACAATGGTAAAAGTATTCAGATTGAAATAAACCTTAAACAGTTAAAACTGTTTCGCGGAAAAATAATGAAGGAGCGATTTACACGTTAATCAATTTGGAATTATTTTACCTGATCATGGCGTTATACCTCATTAATAATTATCTAATTAATCAAGCAGTTTTGAGGCGTTCATAAAAGAAGTTGTGAAATAAACAGTGTGTGAATTGTGTACGATTAGGATTAGGACTGTCAACGCCGACAAAGAAATATTGTAGGTTATAACAGGTTGACTATTTTGACTAATAGCGGGGCCGCTTGGAGAACGGTTCTCAGACCTGAGTAAATAAAACCTTATTATTATTATTATGATTATTATGATTATTATTATGATTATGATTATTATTATTATTGTATTATTATTTTCATTATTATTATTTTCATTGTTAATTATTCCCTTTTAAGAGAATGAATGAATTATTATTTTTTTTTACTTATCTATGTATTTCGGGACGTATTAAGTCTACAAGTAAAGCATGGATTCTGAACAACACATCATGATTAAGGTAGTAATAAGTACTTAGATTCTACGTAAGTCACTGTCAATTCCAATGTTTTCATCAACGAATTCGCGCACCACAACATGCCCATCATTGTCACATCACAAAATGAAATTCATTTGTCATCTCTATTACTCAACGCAGAGATTATTGTTATCATTATTATTATTATTATTATTATTATTATCTTCATTATCATTATCATCATCATCATCATCCTCCTCCTCTTCCTGATTATTATCATTCATGATTTATTTCAAATTCTATCTCGTACCCAATGGCTGAATTGTACACAATTTACTTTTTTTTAAAATATATTCAAACATGATCATGGTAATAGGCGTAACATTGAAATCCCTTATGTCTCATGAATAAGCAGATATAAAATATTCATTTTTTTTAAAGTTCACGGAGAGAAACTGCCATATTGAATATAAATTAAAAGTGAACAAATTCAGCTTGGAAACTGATGTCAATCCCTTCACATCGCACGTATTACTGCAAAAATGCCAAGTAACTAATTTCGATTTCACTTTCGAAAATGAATTTAGACTGCAACGCCAACAAGCATACGACGTAAAGAATACAATATCTTACTGAAGCACTTCCCGCCTTTCTTTCACAATGCGTCTGCGTACGTATACCTCAATACCATATATCACTACATGTGGGAATTTTTGGAGGAATGTAATAAAACAGAGCAAGGACCTATATTAAATTCCATCTGCCCAATCAAATAGAGTTCGCTTTAATCATCCCCAAATATGATTCTCCTTGGCCTTGCATGCTTTTTGATTCCCCACCAAACCCAGTGGCCAGCTATACCAATTGCAGACAGGCTTTCCAATAAAGCACTCGCCTGCGAAATGTCAGCACAGGTCACATATTAGCTGCCAGCCCTAGATTCATAACGCTAAATCGGTTTGCATGCGAGAAAAAAAAAATATGGAATGGGTATTATCTCATTTTCGAGCAACATTTTCTGGTGGAAAACAAGCGATGCTGGTTTCGTGTGGACGTAAGAACGGGGGAATGGTAAATGCGTGGCGTTATTGATATCATAAGCCCCCACATGCTCCGTCTACAGTGCAGTAGATCATTACAATGGATGCGCGTGAGGCTTTTCTGGGCTAATGAGCCTTCGGGAAATTCAATCAAAATATGATTTGTGACGTTAGTCTACCGAAACAGCAAAATCCAAACGAAATTAATATGAAACAGATGCTAATAATACGATTTTTTAATAAAAATATGTCTCTTGCGTAAATGGTATTATACCTGGTATGGATTTCTGTGAATTTAATTATCTGGTACGTGTAGAATAATTATTTCATGATTAGTTCTGAAAAAAGAATATGATTAATTGCTTAAAAACATAGTTGTTTATTACAATCCATTTTATTTCAGAACAAAACCAATTAATAAGTCTGGGCTACTCATTCTAAATGAAATCGTTCAAACCTGAATATCTAATCTCTAATGTAGTGAACATACACGAGTTTCTCAGAAATGAAGACCTTAAACAAACTTTATACATCAATTTTAACAATCTCACAGATTTGATAAGAAACTCGGTCGCTCCCCCCCACCTAATAGGTTCAATTTTGACTTTGCGGCCCTATCAAAACAACCCCGTCGACGACCATGAAGGTGATTTTCTTTCTCTCTTCCCGTATTTATTCATTTTTTGTTCATCGTATAAACATTACGTGAGATTTATTTTTTATCCCTGCATGTCGAAGGGGTCGAGATGCCCCTATTTTTTTTAAAGGAAAAGTTCACCCCAACAAAATGTCGATTTGAATAAAACTAGAAAAATCCAACGAGCATAATACTGAAAATTTCATCAAAATCGGATGTAAAATAAGAAAGTTATGACATTTTTAATTTTCGCTTAATTTCACATAATAGTTATATGCACATCTCAGTCGGTATGCAAATGAGGGAACTGAAGACATCACTCACTCACTTTTTTCTTTTGTATTTTATAATATGAAATATTCGAATTTCCTCCTCATTTACCTGTGAAACAAAGTTTTATTTCTCCCTGAACATGTGGAATTACCATTGTTTAACATTATATGGTTCAGTCAAGTTGGTCCTTATTGTCAAATCTGTAAAAATTGAAATATTGTACAATTCAAACAATAAAAAACAAAAGAAATAGTGAGTGGGGGACATCATCGACTCTCATTTGCATATCACTGAGTTGTGCATAAAACTGTTTTGTGAAAAATAAGCAAAACTTTAAAATGTCATAACTTTCTTATTTAACATCCGATTTTGATGAAATTTTCAGTGTTGTGCTTGTTGAATTTTTCTCTTTTTATTCAAATCAAGTTTTTTTTTCTGGAGTGGACTTAATCTTTAAAAAAAGGGGAGGAACCACCGGATCGCCGCCCATGCCCCTATTCTTCCATTATTACACTCCCAGTCTCACCATGGTCTGCATCAATATTTCTGCAATAGAAAGAAGTAACAACTGTGATTTGAACGTGGACGGACGGGGAGCAAACCCCCCAAAAGATTTCTACGCGTGAGATGATGGATGCCAGAACTGACAACTGCATTCCGTGTTTTGGCGGGAAGGTGAGCGTAGATGATGAAGTATGGCAAGGTAGTGGTCACAACTGATCGATAAGATGGCATCCATTCTAAAAAGCTTGGCACTGATTCTCTCTGAGGCAAAAAGCCGAGTTTCTCATTTGGGAAATCATGCGCGCGTACTACTATACTCATCGCTAGATGTCTCTCACAAAGGAGAATATATGGCGTAATATAGAATGAAAGCCTGCATGAAAAAAAAAACTTTTAAAAGGGAAAGGTTAAAAATATACAAATCAGAGAAAAGAACAAGAGTAAAAATGAATGGAATGAAAGTGAAAAGAAAGTAGGCATAGCGATGGATATCCAAACCTTATAGGCAACCATAGCAATAAATTAATGTGCAGACGGACTGAGGAAAGGAGTTTAGAAATAAGAAAAAAAGAGGAGAAAAGACCGCGTCAGAAATAGAAATCCTATTGTTTTTTTAACTTGATCAGTGGCATGAAGATTATGCACGTACGCCAATCATAAAGCCGATCCTGTCTCCGTAGCTAACTACAGTGATTACCAGGTCTTCAGTGCTGTTCGGATCGTAGATAGTTTATTGACTTTTGACATTTAATCTGTGTCTGATCAAGCTCATTTCTGCTCCTATAATAGAATACCGAAGTGATGACGTCACAAAAAACTTTTTTTTTTGCATTTCATCGTTTTTGATACCATATTTTGGTAAAACATGAGTAGATACCCCACAACCCAAATTTGGTGGGAATCGGTCAATGGGGGTCTTATATTGGCCTCATGACTTCACCATTAGCCCCAGTAAAGTCACTGTATTGGCCTGGTTTCTGAAGTTTAGAACCAGGCCAGTAATACATTGGCTTTAGTGTGGCTAAGTATATATTCATTTACGTTTACTTCCTTTAAACCAATGAGATTAAGTTTAATGCACTAGCGTATGCCCACGCTTTAGAGATAAGCCCCAACCTAATATTTGTAAACTTATAGTGCATGTCTGAATAATTCTTTTTCTCCTTTTTTCTAGTACTTACCCGAACTTTGTCTGTTATCATTATTTCACATACTCATTTTTGAAGATAAATGTTATATGTATATGTTATGTACCTGTTACATCGAAATTGTACATTAAGTTTTATACTTAAGCTAGCAGTTTCTTTAAGGACATCATCACATCATATCAGATCAGATCTCATAGTTTCACGCCAGACTTTATGTCAGAGCATAGTTTACTTCCAAATGGAATAAAAAAAATATCTTCTGTGGAATTATTTGCACGCCATCAATGAACTGTTTGCAGTTATTTTGATAGAGGAATTCTCAGTTCCCATCGAGATCATCAAGCTGTTTTATTGAACGCTTTTCAACCCATGGATTGCCAAAATTGACTGTTAATCATCATCATCAACATCGTCTTCACAGACATTTTTCAACTCATTGCGGTGACACTTGTTATTCATCGTGCTTCAACATCAATTTCACCATCGCCATCATTGTGAAGTTTAATTTAAGGAATTTTTGCCAGCCAACTTGGATTTTATCTGGATTTAACTTTGGATTATAATCAGAACTGACATTTCAAGAGATGTAAGAACAAAATTTATTCATGTTTTGTATAGTGATCCATATATTTCCTGTTATAAAAGAAAATGAAATCAAATTTAAAACTAAATTTTCATTGTTATTTGTTGCAGTATCGTAATAATTGTCTGAAAAGTCATACAAATTTTCACATTATTTAGCTGCTCGCATTTGAGGCGTAGAACAGACTTAATGAAGGGTATAAAATAAACTGCGGTTCACCAAAACTGGTCATGGTGTCCCAAGAGTATAGTTACGGTAAAACTTACAAACATTTTCGTATATTAATATCCAAATTTGTTTTGGTCAAAGACGATCTGACCACCAAACCAAGATATATGACGTAAATTATTTACATCGAAATGATTTTGACCACCATAAATATCAGCTTGTTACCGCATTGGCGCGTAAACTTACAAAATTGTGAAACTTAAAACCTCATATATTACGTCAACAAAAGAACAATCGTATCGGTGTGCGTTAATAGGCTCTTACGCATCATGTAGCTAGTCCGACTATACATGATATAGAAAACGTGATTATGTTCTTGCGGCTACGTTCACGAAATGTCAATTCGTGTCTGTTAAGCATCAGTCTATAAATAAATATGGATAGGTATTATTGTCCACACTTTTCGTGCGATGCTAGCTAGCATTAGATGGTGGAAGTTGACACTCCTAAACTAATGCCCATAATGGATAGTGTTACGACACAGAGGAATTATTATTCCATTTAGATTATGTCATATTGGTAGAGAATATGCAGGCCTATGGTCGTTATATACACAACAAGAAAAAGTAAGTCCCCCTAAATAAATTGCTGTAACTTTTGAACGGAAAAAAAATTGAAATATTATATTTAGTAGGTGATTTTTTACACTCATTCAGCAACTTCTGGGGGAATGGGATTGATCAGTTAAGTCATGCATGAGTAATCAAAGATTGAATAAAAAATGAACCATTTTTGAAAGTCACAAGAGCCGTTTTTCAGATTGTGTAAATACAAAAATTGGCAAAGGTTGTTTTTAGGCGAATTTTATGGTGTTAGAGTTGTTTTACTATCTATCATTTTAGCCACCTCACACAAAATTTTGATATCGTATGTTTATGGTTGAGTGAGCGGAATGTTTTGTGACGTATCATGATAGGGGTTTAGGAGGTATCCCCTGCAACTTGTTAAAACATGTTGAAATTTGAAAACGTTGGTGGCTCCCCCAATTACTCGGCCCCTTCCCATTTTCAAATTCTGGATCCACCACTGATTTGTATATAAATTCAACTGATCCTGAGTTAATTGTTAGAAATTGTTTATGCAGTAAAAAGACTATTCATTCCAAAGTTTTTTAATGTAAAAACATGAAAATGTAAAATGTTCGTAGAGTTTTTAGTGATAAAACTGATGGATGATAAAAGCAACAGCTATTAAGTCACATTTGAAACCAAATTTGCCCCCATTATTCACTATAATACCCCTCAAAATGAGTCTGTGACATTGAAAATGCCCATTTTCCCATTTTGATGCATGCTCACTCATCAATGAATAATCATATCGATTTAATTTTTGCACAGAATTTTACCCGTAGGTTAATAAACATAACTGCCAAATGTCATTGCTAAAGACAGTCTTGAAAAAAAGTTCCACCATTATGAATAAGGGGTCACCTTTCCTTAAACATTATGCACTCATAGTGTACATAATGTCTATGAGAGAGGAAGTCAAAATAAAAAAAAAAAAATGAGGTTTGTTTCAGGGACGGTTTTTGTTACTTCTACCAACATTTCTTTATGAAACTTCGCACATGGCTTCAGATTAATACTATCAAAAAGGTGTGCACACCAAAATAATCATTCGATACGGCACAGAGTGGGGCGAAGGTCTTAAACTTTCTTCTGATTTGCAATCGACATCGGGATTCTTACAAAAATCAAATCGAATTCATTATGCAAGGAGGTTTGTGACAGATATCCATAGTTAGCAATGGCATTTTTTCCAAGAACATGAAAACAGATCTAATCACATGCCACATGTTCATTCAAGCGTTAATGTTTAATTAAACGCATTTGAATCATTGAAGCATGTGGTCATGAACATAACGAAAAAAAGTTTAAAAGGATATCAGTTGCCAAAATGAAACAACACTTGCCTACGATATTTGAAATTCGTATTTTTTGCTTTCATTAACCCTAAACTGACCGGGGGTGGGGTTGAATCAACCCCCTCCTTCAACATTTTCTGCGATCATTCCGCCGCGCAAATTTTTTTGACCGCACCACTCACAGAGTTTATACTTTCAAGTCTTGCGCAACTTTTGAGACCAATTTTGCGTCACCCCGGTACGCGGTTCAGAAATTACGCAACGTTATGTAAGTGTGGGTCCAAAAAACATTTAAAAAATAAGAAATTGCAAAAAACAATATACATAAGAAATTGATCTGATATCACATTTTTTTCATTTAAACTTGCTAAGAACACCACAAAGAGTTTCTATGTCAAACATTAGAACATTTGGGGCTTTATTTATGTAGGAAAAGTATGATTTCGCATACTAATAACGCATAAATTAGCATAATTACTTAATGACAATTTGCATGAAAAAATTACTATACAATTTTGTAAATTATATCCTAGATAACCTGCGTGCCAATTTTAAATCTAAGGGGGGGGGCCTGGGAGCCCCCCCCCCCCCATATGAACTCAAAATATGAACCCAAAATACCCCGGCCTAGATAGGGTTAAGGGGGACTTACTTTTTCTGTTGTGTATATATTTATTGCTGCATCTAAAAATGCATGAATTTTCTGTTTCTGTTTATGGTAACTCCCGCAGGAACTCGGCGGGGCAGCATTTTGCTGGCAATCACCAAGCTGGTAATTAACCAATTACCCAGGAAACATTTTACGTATAATCAGTCATAATGGCTGACCGTATAGACGACAGATATTACTCTCGGGCCTTTTTATTAAAGTTGAGACAATGGCAGAGTGGGATTCGAACTCACAACCTTGCGATTATGAGTCCAATTCTCTAACCACTGGACCACACGACCCGTTTTTATTTTAATTTGCTCACTTACATAGGACCTATGTGTAGTCTAAAACTAATCGCTTAATCAAATCAAAATTAAATGTCTGATGACAAAAATGATCCATTGAATGATTTATCTTTTATGATAATCTATTTCATTAACCATGTTAACACATCAGTGGAACGATTTCAAATAAAGCAATGACTTTAATAAATCCAAGCTATTTGATATTCATGAACAGTTAATCTCTCCAGAATAAGTATGCCTAATAGTTCATTTACCGTATGTATATACACGCTAATGGTACATTTCGAATTCAAAACACGCAAATGTTTCCCTTGAATTCAGTCACCTAAACTTTTTTTTTTTTTGGGGGGGGGAGACTTATGCTTTATTTTTAGCATCTGTAATATGAATGCACTGAACATGTTGAAGAGGATGACGAATGATATATACCCAGCATTGGCGCAATGGGCAGCTAAAAATGATGGGGCTAGACATGGCGTATCGGGAAATTTTATTAAAGTTGCGAACGAGCTAAGCGGGTGAGCAAAAAAATTGACATTTTTATAAAAAATTGTGATAGGTTTTGACATAATATTCAGGAAATAACATATTTTAGCCCTCTTTCTTTCCTTTTTTTTTCTTCTTGGTCTTCAAAAATTTGGGAGGGGAGGGGGGGGGGGGGGTGCACCCCAAGCCCCCCCACAAAACTAATGAAACATATTGAATTTTCTACAAGGACCTTCTACTAATTTACATTATTACGTACATTCCTTTTTTTTAAACATTATTACGTACATTCTTTTTTGGGGTGTGTTTGTGCTGCTATTCTTATCTTCCCTTATCCAAAGTTGATTTACCAGACAGGCGTAAAATGTCCTTTAGTTAGCTGGTGATTGGGATTTTTTATGTAGTAACCCCCTCTGTCAAAACCATTCTGCAGCCCCTGGTATATCGTTGGCTATGGAGTGGGTTTGTGTGTATGGGTTGTTGCGTATAGTATGTGGGTGTGCGTGCGCGCGTGTGAGGTGTGTAAGGGTGTGTGTGTGTGTGCGTGAGAGGGTGGACGGTGGTGCGTGTGGGTATGAGTTAGTGAGAGGGTTGCGGATAGTGAGGTACGTTGTACCAGTCAATAGAATACGCATTGCATTCTCTTGCAAATTTTCTCTTTCCAACATAATATTACTCTTTTTAACTTTTAAAAAAAAAAATTATCTCCCCTTATTCCCCCTCTCTCCGATGCCAATTCCTACTACTACTACTACTACTACTACTACATTGTGCTATACTACTTCTACTTTTACTACTACTATAGTAGTACTACTACTAATACTACTTCTACCACCACCACCACTACTACTACTACTACTACTACTACTACTACTACTACTACTAATAATAATAATAATGATGATAATGATAATAATAACACATTGATAATGATAATATCAATGATAATAACAATAGATACGCAAGGCATTCTCTTACTTTCATAAATATCTCTCTTTCGGGCATATCACTCATTTCCATTTTTTCTTCTTTTCTCCCCTCCTTCTCTCCCGTCTCTCCTCCTCTCATCCCTTCTCTCACCCCTTCTGTGATGTCTTCTCCCATTCGTGCAGGTGCTGCCTCTCTATCCTTGGAAGGGCATGCAAGCAGGATGCGAGCTCGCACACCACCGATCGATAAGACATCAAAGTTACAGGCAGGCCAATTCCCTTAGGTGTGTTTGGAGTGAAACCCAGACCTTATTAGCATGCTAGCTCCAAGGAAAAAGAAAGCTAGGAGGGTTCTTTCACCTTCTCCCATGGCCCAGCCCTAACCAGCGTGACCCAATTAACAGTCAACATTGATCTTAAGTCTTGTGGCCGCCTCCATTCCCCACTATACCTTTACCTTTATAGAGCGCGCGGCAGAGCCAGCCATCTAATCCGCCATATTAATTATCTTCCCAAGTCCCCGTGTGTAAATAGAATCATTCAAGGCCCTCCAAGTCGAGACAGAGGCAAACTTTCCGAGGCGCATATACACCGCTACTTTATTCCAATCTTCAATAAAAACACCTACAAGTAAAACAAGGAGTATGGTTTCATGTCCAAGGCGTTGCGAGCTCTATATTGCTCCTAATACAATCCACAATATTCTTTCTGCGTCTTTTGAGTAATTATATTTGGACTGAGCGCGAAACATTATCGTGCACCGGTGCGACGGAGCCCCTTACTTGCCCAAAAGTTGAACGAGCGCCCTCACAATGCTAAAAATGCAACGCAAAATTTAAGTGTTTTCCAGGTAAAAAAAATAGGTCTACTTATGCTTTGAGAGATTCGTCTACCTTGTCCTAACAAAACAAAATCGGCAATTTGAATGAAATCGTATAAGGAGATATAAAAGTCGGTGCATATATTATCATAATTAGACGATAATTAGACGGTAGGGGAAGGCGGGGTAAGTTGAGCATAGGGGCAAGTTGAGCCACCAGCCCCAGGCCAATAATGAATGAGTCAGACATTGTGGTGGTGTCATGTATTGATGACCCATAGCATAACCCCTAACCCCACCACATTGTTTCCAACTTTGAAACAAAAAGTAGTTTTTTAGAGGGAAAAATATCAATTTCAGCCAAAAAAGTAAAAAAGAGTGTGAAATAGATAAGTGCTTAATAAACACACACGTCTTTAAATATAATAAAGACATGATAACAACATTATTAGTCCGGGTATGGATCTTCATTCTTGTCATAGTCTTTTATATGATGGATGTATAATAAATGTGTGGATACAAAATTATCGCACTAAGTTCGGACTGGGGTAAGTTGAGCCAAACAGCATGGGGCAAGTTGAGCCATGGTAATTCCTATGGTAATGTATCTTAAAAAACAAACAAACCATATAAATCGATTGAAATGCAGGCTGAAAGGAGCAAATTTACATGACTGCTCTTTTCCTTTTACAGGATGTTAGTATTTATAGAGAATTAGCAAGTGAAAAGACTTTGAACAAAAAATTGACATGCTGGTTCTCCCCCATACATTTTGTACATAGTTTTTGTGGCTCCACTTACCCCAGAAGGTGGCTCAAACTTACCCCATATATGGGGCAAGTTGAGCCATTTGACATCGTTTTTTTCAAAGGTCACGATGACTTTCAGTGTGGGGATAGAAAGTTATATATAGGTGGAAAATATTTCAGAAGAATTAAATTTCAAGGCAAGGTACTTATTTCGACAAAATTATTAATCATATCAATTCTAACATGCAAAAAGCAAAAACTGTCACAACTTACCCCGCCTTCCCCTATCGTGTTAAGTACCGGTATATATACTTTGTTTTAATACCATGGATACTGTACTACCACCAGAGGAGATACTACGATCGATGAACAGGCACTCAACTCAAGCCTACAGCATCGGGAACTTAAAGTAAAGTAAAAGCTACATTAGATTAAAGGAAAAGTGTCGTTTTCTTCCCTTTTCAAAAAAGGGCCAGGCAAAGTCTAAAATGGAATAGGCCTACAGATTTACAGTACATGTATTTTTCTTCATTATCATGTATATTGTTAGCAGGCTGTTATTAAATTACTGCGCGGCGATTGAGTAAGTAAATGGTATTTGGTCCAAAGGGTCCATTCTTTGGTTCAAAGGGTTGGGGGTCTGACGAGATGATCGTCCACATGTGTTGCTGTAAAAAAAAAGAAATTCAAGGGGGGGGGGGAGGTCCCGAGTCCTCTGAGTTCGCCATATTATATCGACACTCTACGTTGTTCTATTGAAATGTGTGGTGTATTTTAATACGATATCGTCTTTTTCTGTTTTAACGCAGTATTTTTCAAATAATGTTTAATCATGGACAAACTTTCGGTCAATTATACATTTCAAAGAAATATAAACATCGCTTACCATTTTTTTTTTCAAATAACTTTCATATATCTATTTTTGTCGACACAAATGGACAATATCATAAACAAAAACTCATTATATTTTCTACATTCAGTGAACTACAAACTTGTGTATAAAACATAGACGATATGCAAACGTGATATTTCCCCTTTTAAAAGCAGGCATCACATATACCATGTATACAGGAGACATGCAAACAATAGCATGAATAGAGAAATATGAAAAAGAGGGATAAGCATGGAAGATTTGAAGGGGATAATGTATTTGGAGGGGGAGAAATGGAAGGATCTCGCTATCTATCTTGACTAAGACATTGATCCCTCTTGCCTCCGGCTGTATTATGTTATTCAAGGATTAGACAGTTTATTATATTATTTTGGTGGAAATGCATGGAAATAACATCCACAATTTTTTCTTAAGACAAACCAATTTAGGCCCTGTCTCAAAAACGTGTTAACCTTTATATTGCGTGTATGAATATAATGCGCGATGGTGAATGTAGTTGTGTGAAAGTGTCTGTCTGTTGGAAGTAGGCACACGAGTGTATGTGCGGGAGCGTGAGTTATTGAGTGTCGGGAGCGCTGAGTGTGTTTGTGTGTGTGTTGTGTGCGTGCGTGTGTGTGTATTTATATGCGTGCGTGCGTTCGTAGGTGTGTGCGTGTGTGCGTAAGAGAGAAAGAGAGAGAGGGGGCGGGGTATGTTTACATCTACTTTAGATGTGATAAAAAATATTCGTATTCACCAGCGTTATTCCAATCTGTTTTTTTTTTTTTTTTTTTACCCCTTTCATTTTTAGCTTGTAATTCCTACAGCTGTATTTTCATGATATTTAAATTAACAAGAACAAATAGCACATCCTTGTCATCAGCAACACTCTCATCATTGCCACATTGAGAAAACCGCAAAAGTTGTCTTGTAAAAGCTCATGTGTACCTAATCTTGTTAGGTGCGATTAATGTGTTATATCGAATAATGCACTGGGATCGGGAGAAATCCTCAATAAATAACTAATTCATTTCGTATCCAGTTTGTATCATGAGTTCACGTTTGTCATAATTAAAGTATTCATGAAACTCCTCGGGGGCATAACTCGTCTTTTACACAAAGCCTGACACTTGCACGCATACCATATGAGCTGCATTCGTGAAGCGAATTCCGAATGCACGCTCAAGAAAGGGGGGTGGGAGGGGGAAACGTTGATGCAATTTAAAAGGCTAACTTGCTTTCATTGACTTTGATCGATTGGCATAATTTACATCCCACGGTCCGAATTATAGGCATATCTTTACCCGCCATTTTAATTGAATTTCACTCACCTGACACGGAGATAATGGAGGATAACTTTGCCGGGGAAACATCATTAGAAGGGTCGGTAATGCGCGCTCTCTATCGCACAGTTTGCCCGTATCTCCCCGCCCTTCTGTCTCGCTCTCTATGTAGGCTTGGTTGGTTGGATAAGTCCCCAGATGCGAGATCACAAATCTCTTGCACCTACCACAAACCGATGAGCGCTTCAAATCCCACTCATAACATCACACGTTTTCGCGCCCTTGTCAAACTGTGATTAGCATTCTTAATAATTCATGCCTATACAATCTTCATATCCCCCCTCAAAACTGCTCGTTTAATAAACGCATCGTCAATAAATTCTCCGGTGGAAGAATTGCCTCAGAAATGTAGATTTCAACAAAAGGAGTAATTTACCATGTCTTGACGCTTATTGGTTTTCTATTTGAGAATATCATGCGAAGGATATAGAACGATATGTAACAACTGTTTCTCAGAGACAAATGTTCATTTTTCATCTGCAATCCGGATGATAACACGTCGAAGCTGTACAATCCTAGGTTCACATTGAATAGCATCTCATTTAATAGGATTTAAATCCAAATGCAGATCCTAACTTATGCTGCTTCACTTTAACCAACAACTCTGCGCTAAGATAACACACTTTTACTATACAAAGATTCTCTCATGTTCAGAACATTCACAAACATACCAAACAATTCTTACGCTACTGTAGTACTTACCATTTTCAATCCCTTTTCTTATCTCTCTTCAACACAATATTACTGGCGCCACAACTTCCCTAAATGTTGCTTTGAGTGATCTCCTTATTATTTGCTAATACTAAGGAATTCGAGTTTTCTTGTTCGTCTTTCTTCCGCAGAAAGCAGGAAAAAACAAGCTTTCTTTGAGCAAAGCCGATCGCGCACCTCTTTGCATCCAGTGGTGACGCTGACTCAAGTGTGTGTTGTATGCAAGGAGTAGGATAACAGGCGACGTGAGACAAAATATTCTGCGAGCAAAAGTCAGAAAAACAGACATCACCTGGAGAAATGCGAACGATGGGGGCTCACTCTAAGAGACCGTTAAGTTGAGCGAAAATTCACGCGTGTTTTTTTATGTGATCTTTGTGGTGAGGTTGTTTGCGGAGAGTGGAACTTCAGAGCGGGGGAGCACGGCGCAGCGCTTGCTTTCTCGCTCACTCTGAATGCCCGCCGTGAGAGCTGGCTAGCCCAGCAATCATGGCGCCAACACTCGGAGGAAAGTATAATCATGTACATGATGTAGGGAAGAGCTCGCTTTCTGATACGGCTGTTATTGTTACACCGGGGATGGGCTATAAATAGGAATGGAACAAACCTATTTTAGTGGATAGTCAACACGAGATAGTTGTTTCATCGTAGATTGACTTCATCGAACCATCTCTGCAGATTTGAAAATGCTCCCCGTTAATTTTCTTTCCTTTTAGCACCCCTCTCTTATCTCCCCCCTTGCTATCCGGTTAAATTCGCATCTTCTCATTTTCTAACTTACACGTTTTCTTGATACATTATTTTTAGCAACATGCCATTATTGAAACTCAATGAATTTTCTTTCTTTTACACTCATTACGTTTTGAAGTTTTCATCATAACTGATCTAAAAATAGAGTGTTTCTTCTTTCTATACATTATTACATTATCTGCTTCCTTTTCTTTCTTCATCTTCTTTTCTTCGTCTCTCTTTTACGTCACTGTCTGCAGCTTATGACGTTTAACCTTTTTCACATTCATTATTTTCTCTTCCTCTTTTCACAATCTGCATAATTCTCTTACCGATTCTCTCTTTCCTCGTCTCTTCTGTCTCTTTCTTGCATGTTTTTTCTCTCTTTTACATAGATATATATTTTTTCATCTATCTCTATCAATACATATATATTTACCAGGTGAGGTAAATGGGTACCTGGCAGGAATTTATTCATTGAAACGCAGCGCGTGTAACAGCTGCTCTGCTAAAGCAAGGGTAATTATGCTGCATATAGTGTAGAGCGCTTAGAGACTTCTGGTAAAGTAAGTGTTAAGCGCTATATAGGCAAGTAAATTATTATATATTCTCTTCCCATTACCCCGTTTTCCTTATCCTTCTTACTCTGCTTTATTTATTTATCTGTCTATTTCCCTTTCTCTCTATTTTCTCAACATTATTTCCACCTTCCTGTATCAATATCTTTCTCTTTCCCCTTTCACTACCCCACCCTAAATATATATATATAAAATAATCAAACTAAATGAAGAATAGTCAAAGAATGCTCAAAAATTTCACTTTAACTAGTTTCGTCTTTAATTCTTCAGAAAGTGAAATATTGATTAACCAATTGGTTATTCAATATTTCAATTGGTTAATCAATATTATTGGTTAATCAATATTTCACTTTCTGAAGAATTAAAGACGAAGCTAGTTAAAGTGAAATTTTGAGCATTCTTTTACTATTCTTCATTTAGTTTGATTATTATTTACTTTCCGTGACGGGGACAAACTTCGTTATTTCATCGTATATATATATATATATATATATATATATATATATATATGTATATATATATACAAATATATATATATATATGTCTATTTCCAATTATCTGTATCAGTATCTATTTCCCTTTCTGTTTCTTTGTCTCCTCATTTCAACTATATCTATTTCTTTCCATCTCTATTGATATCTTCATATCTCTCCATTTCTTTCCCGTCTTATTATCTATCTCCTTCTTCCTTCAATCTCTCTATCTCCCCTCTATTCTCGCGTTACACCCATCTCCACCCATCCACACATCCCCTTCTTTTTCACCCATCTAGCTATTCAAAGCAATGCTCTTCCGATCTCAGTTTAGTGATATGAATAAATTGCCCATCGATCGCCTTTTAAAAGTCTTTTCATACCACGCATCACGCAACCGTCACACCACCGAAAACGACTGCAAACAGGCCGATGATATGGCAGTGAAAATAACGTAGAAGCTTTGATCGAACTGGAGCCGTTTCAATGGTGTAACTGTATGATTTATAGACGCTACAGTCACACCAACGAAACCGACTGATGATATGCCATTCGAAAATAACGTAATAGCTTTGATCGGTTTGGTGTCGGTTTCACTGGTGCAATTGTGGCATGACTCCAACTCCAACAGATTTCACTGTGGGTGTTATTTCATCTGAGTGCCGTGTTTTTTGTCTTCCAGTATATCTTAAACACAAGGTTTAGAAGTCTTATGAAACCTGGACTGCCTGTCTAATGCGTATCTCCGCAGTATCAAGATTCCTTCTCGAGGGAACATGAATATACAAGATGCTATTAATCGGGGGAGGGTTTCGCGAAGCCTCCTGTCTCTTGCTCTCAGCCAATTAAATGCGAGAATTTCCGTAGCTTGTAACAGTTGACAGTGAAAATTCGCCGTCTGTTTGTTTCATGAAATTGCTCCCCGGGTATAGGGTGACAGAAATGCATGCAATGTATAGCGCGGCCACGTTCTTGGATTGAAAGATGACATGCGACGATCCATGTTGAATACTGCTATCATGACTGCAGTGACTGTCATGAATTTCTGTAACATTTCGGGTAGAAAAAGGTGGATAACTTACCCACGTGGTCCTCAATCTTTCTGAGAAAAGCCAGCTTGAGTTAGCCTATATACAGCTCATTGGGTCAGGCTGTGATTTAGACCGAAAGCTCCGGTCTCTTCGGTATATTTCGTAGGTAGGTATACGCCTTGCCCCACTATACATAAAGAACAAAAATCAACTGTTTGAAAAATCCTTCAAATAGACGGATTTCATCTAAGTAGTCATCATATTGGACCAGGTGACACAGGTTCGATACACAGTCCATTCTGTCTGTCTGTCTGTCTCTCTCTCTCGTTTCATTTCCTCCGCTCTTCGGAGATCGGCAGGTATCACTACAGATTCGTTTCTATAAATATATATGAAGGCCTATGCTTTCCATGAAAAAAATGATTTTCTGGTCATTAAAGATCGTATTCATGCTTATAACGAAAATGTCTAAAAACAAAAAAATATACAATCTTAAAAGAGCATTCGCTGGCAAATATAAAAAGTATATATTAAAAAAATAATCAAGATAACGTGTGTCGATATTAGATGTTTATTTATCATCAACTACATTTTCAATATTTGATATTTTAAAGGAATCCATTATCCAAGGTTTCAGTGAAAATGGCTCCTCCTGCAGTGTAAAGAATAAACATAAACGGTTTCGTTTTATAAATTACTCGACGGCCTTTTCTTTGATTCTCCTTATCATAATTCAGGAAAAAAATAAACACGTATTTCTTAATATCTGTGTAACCCTTTTAGAGAGGACAAGGTGAAATATGCATTCCCCATCTTATTCAGCATTTTATAACGATGCATTTCATATCTAGAATGAATCAAGAATGGAAGCATATACTAAAAGTAATTAGCTGCATGTACGAGTTATCGAAGGTTAACTTGTTTTTTTCAATATACCTAGAACAACAATCATCATATCATTAACTGATCAGAAATTTCTCCGACCTTCATTTCTAATTGTCATGATGCGTGATTCAAAGCGAAAACCTAAATTATTAACTGTGTCCATTCTTATCAGTAGGAGAATTGCATTAATTAGGTTTTTAATGATCAGAGAAAGATGAATGCAATAACGAAATAGATGAAGGACACTGACATAAATCCATGCGATGAAATAGCACAATGAAATCATAGAAATAAGCACACGAATCAGTATTGGTCAGATTAATGGTAAAATGTTAAACGTATAGAAGTAGCTGGAGTAATAATAATACCACCAACAATTTTAATAACAACAATAATAATGATAATGATCATAACAATGATGATAATGACGAGGAAGAAAGTTGCGATGGTAGTAGTGATAATAATAACAATAATCACATCGACGATGATGATGATGTTGATGATGATGATGATGATGATGATGATGATGATGATGTCGATGATGATAATAGTGATGATCATGATGATGATAATAACATAAATACATTAATATAATTATTCTTACTTCTTCTACTATCGTTTTCTTTATAGTAATCAATAATCATTGTATCATTTTTTCTTTTTTTTCTTTTAATTCTAGAGAATATAAAGAACCATTATTTCATGATATAAAAAACAATATCGAATCAAATTATTTTACATAACTATTTAACATACACTCATTCTTTTCACATGTTGTTCACATTGTCCTTCATTAATTCATGACACTCTTTATATGAAATAGTATCATAATTTAATGAAAGGCAATTTCATTCTTTCTGCGACAAGAAAGTAGATAGTTTTTAAATTGAGACAACTGTTTTTTTCGCGTGCTGACCAAACGTGATTTGAATTTAAAATCTATTGTGGCTTTACCACGAGTGCTTTTTGGGCATGTTGGGTAGGCTTCGCTGTATCGTGATAAGAGTCGGGGCGAATCCAGGACTTCCCTAAAGAGGGATGTTTTTTAATTGTATTTATTTATTTCCACATTCCAATAACAAGAGTATATACAAGTGTTATTATTTTTTCTCAGCATTACACAACAATGAGCAAATGACATAAAGAATAACATATGCATCCATACATTCTCAAATCTAATTGAAAACATAATTATAAATCATAAATTTCTTTATTATTATTATTATTATTAAAACAAGTAGCAGACAAAACATATATATATATATATATATATGTGTGTGTGTGTGTGTGTGTGTGTGGGTGTGGGTGTGTGTGTGTGTGTGTGTGTATCGACATATTTACATTTTGAAATGTGGGAGACCTCCATCTTAAGCTTAGAGCTTGAAATTGATGGAGGCCTCGAAAGGAAAGGGGAAAGAAAACCAGACAAACGGTGCAATAAAATAGACTTATCTTTTCTTGCACAAAATAACAGGAATATTAGATAGGGAAATAATATGCAAATCAGCTGAGTTATGATATCAACTGTAGTTGTGGGGGTCGGCAAATCATGGTTTATAGAATTGAATATTAAAAACAAGTCACGAACCAGCAAAAATGCAAATTTTTCAAAAAAATGAAAATTAATTTTTTTGATGGATTTCGACATAAGTAATCGTAGAACAATGTAACAGTTCACCCTCTGTCTTTCATTTCCTTAACTTTTCTCGCTTGCCCCCCCATGTTAGGTAATGGAGCTTTTTTTGAAAGTGGGGATGGGGGGTGCCTTGACCCCCTATCTTTACTCCTCTGATGCAGATAGAAAGACAAAATGATTTGAGGAAAATAAAGTCATCGCTACAGGTGGAGTGGTGGCTACTATCAAAGAACGTCATTAACGACGTGGGGAGGGGGAGGGGAAGGGGGTCCTCAAATCGCCCCCACCCCCTCCCGATCCCCCATCCCTGTCAAACAGAGAGTTCGGTTTGTAATTTGACATGGTTGGACACCGACTGTCCGCCTGGGGGTAGAGTCAAGGTTACACCATTCATTTCACCACAAGATCATGTTGCACGTTATTGGCAAGGCGTTCATCGAGACTGATTTACGGATATCTAAATGCAAGCAATATCCGGTGATATGAGCTCATGTTCACTAATTTTGATAAGCACTTGGGAATCAAAGTCATCACAAAAATATCAGACCGTATAACATGTTGTGATGACTGATAAGTTAAAGCTTTCATTTGATATGAGTAACGAAATTGGTGGAATGCTAAATGTCTAAATAGAAAGTTTTCCTCAACAAACATTCTCTTTTTACATTTCTGTAGTACGAAATAAACATGGTTGAAAGGGTTTCCATTTGGAATATAATTTTAATCTATATGATATTCTCGAACATAAATCATGTTCTATTGAAACATCTTTTTGTGACAGTACCGTCCTTTTCTGAGCACATTCTTCACGGAAAACTGACACTCAATTCATATTGATTTACATATTCATTTTAAGGCCTGTTACTCTAGCTATTGTAAACAGTTTTAACTATGAGAAAGCTCTTAATATCCTACAGCTTACTCGAAATTGTTTGCTTTATAAAAAAAAAATAATAATACCTCGGTCACATTTGCTCTACGGTGACCGAACGGCGGGTCGAAAACAGCCGTTTCAACCTTTTTTTGGTCCCAGCTATACATAGGTGGTTTGAATAGAACTGAATAAAACGACTGTTTTCGAATGGCCGTACGGGCGCCGTAGAGCAAATGTGACCAAGGTGTTAATTTCAAATAGGTCTATTACGGTAAGTTCATATCAGATCTATTAAACTGATGCTTCAATCACACCAACGAAACCGAATCCGCACCGACCGATGAAATGCCAAATAACGTAATATATTTGATCGGACAGGAGTGTTACGTCAGTGTGACTAGGCTTTAGGCTTTTGCGTTTATAAGAGGTAAAAAACAAGGAAGACTTCAATATTCATAGACAATATAAAATGATAAAGGCGAAAGGTGAGCGCATGCGATAATACTTCAATCGTATATGTGTTAATACAACTTCCTCGTGGTTTGCAGATGTATGCATGCCATTATAAAATTACTGATTACATAATTACGTGAATATAATCCAGAAATACGTGTTTGACACGGGAGGGTGTGACGGAGGGGGGGGGGTTGGTTCTTGGATAGGGATGGTTCGGAGCACCAGTTTTATCTAAGGAGGGACGCGGTATATGGAAGAAAAAATAAAAATAAATTTGAAAGCTTGGGGAAAACTAGCAGATTCAGACAGTCACGGAAAATATGGTAAGCATCTTTAATGAAAGGAAGAACAAAGAAAGAAGTCAATCATAATTACATATGCGCTTTACCTATTCAATCATACGTATGAGGACAATTTGTTGCAAAGGCAAATGTCAAATATTTATACTCACAGTTCCTGTTTGAATAAAATTACCATACAATTCGACTCTTCCGCTTCCGACTGTTGTAGTGCTTATTCAACACTTTGTGTGTAACAAGTTGTATTCCCCGTGCTAGTGGTCCCGGTGCAAGGAGAGAAATATGGTGTGGCAGAATCGTACGCTCCATCGAAACATTACAAAGACAAACTCAATTAAATAACATTCTAGGAATTCCTTTTGAACAAAAATTCTTTAAACAATTCAAAAGCTCCTATAAAGGTTTCACCGATGAATTCTCTCTGCAGGCAAGATTCCTTTAAATCCTCGTGTTGCTATTAAATGAGAGTTCGATGAAAAGCGTATTAATAGAAGAATGTTGAGTGTTTCAAATTTTGTGATTGAAAAAGTAATTATTTAGAATCTAACGAGAGAAAATAGTTCCTCTTTTTATCTTTGTATCTTACATCTGCTTGCGTTTATTTGCAAAATCAAATCACATGAGAATCGTGATACGACATAAATAGGATCTTAGAATAAAACGAGATGAAATCAGAGACAGTGTAAAATAGAAAATTTAGATAGAAAGAGAGAAATGATTTCCCGCTTCTATCACAAGATCTTATTCCTGCTTGTAATTTATTATTTTGTAGCGAAATCGAGTGGTTAGTGAATCCTAGGGTTTATTTTCGATTCTTCTAATGCCAATTCGTCCAATTACCAACTCGTCTACTACCATTTGTCTAGCATCAGTTCGTCCACTATCCATATAGTCTTATTGCCAATTCGTCCACTCACCATTTCGTCTAATGACCAGTTGGTCCACTTTGTATGCCACTTTGTCTAATTGGACTAAGTGTTAATTGTGCAAATTAGATGAACATGAATGCAAATGAAGTGGATATTAGACCAACTGGTTATGAAATGGTCATAGACGAAATGGTGATTAGACGAAGTGATGATAGGACCGAAATAATGATGGACGGAATGGCATTAGACTAAATGAAGGTAGACCATATTGTGGGCGAGTTGGCAGTAGACGAATTGGTAATTTACCAATCAAAGCATAACATAAACAGGGTTTTAGGAAAAAGGGCAATATCAAACTGGTTTTAGAAAAAAAGTGAAATAAGAAAAGAAAAAAAAGAGGGAGAGAGAGAGAGAGAGAGAGAGAGAGAGAGAGAGAGAAAATAGAAAGAGGGACACACACCACCAGACACACACCCTCTTACACGCACACACAAAGCGATTTCCAGAAGTCAGGAGAGATTAATATAGAGACAGAGAGAGAGAGGAGGGGAGAAAGAAAGACAGAAACAGAAGTCGTAGAAGAGTGAGATAAACACACAGAGAGGGAGAGAGAGAGAGAGATAACAGGGGAGAATGAGAGGTCTGAGATAGACTGTAAATAGACCGAGGAGGGCAGACTTTATTCTTCTGTCACCGAATCCTCATTTAAGCGTATCGGGCTTGGGGAAGGATGAGAGTCCAATACCCTCACACCTCCAAACCTGTGTCTAGTGTGTGTTTGCTGAGGCTAAGAGCATGGTGCGAATGATGGGTGAGGAGTAAGGGGTGAGAGGGGAAAGGGAAGGGGTGCAGTTTTACCCCCTTCATATACACCGTTGTGCGCCTCACGATAAGGTGTTATTGTCTACGTGCTAGGTACCTTGGTTCTCGTAACTTTCAAATCTGTCGGTTGGTGTTTGTATGCCTTAAAAAGTAATTAAGATATGAATTCTTTAAGTAAAAAATCCAAATTCTGAATTTGAATATATCCACAAAAATAAAATAAATCCAGAAATCTAAAATTGCAATGTCTGTTCAAGTAAGTTCGACTTTAGGAAGTTTTTGAAAATATTATAGATAATAAGAATTAGAGGAGATGGAGAGAGCGATGGATGAAAAAAAATATGAGGGATATGGAAATAGAGAGGTAGAGAGAGTTGATAAACATGCAGGCGAAAGGTGAAGAAGGGACTTTTAAGAAAGAAGGTAAACAGAATGGGGGTTAACAACATAGTTTCTTTCTCTAGTCTATTTTTATCATTGGTAAAGGGATTTAAGACTGATCTATACCGGGACTGATTGCTCCCCGCTGAATAGAAGTTGTTTGTTTAGATTAGAACCAACGTGAATCCAAAGTAATAGCTACTGATACGTAATGCCCTTCTCTCGCAACCAGCCAAGAGTGCGCCGAATGTGTTGCGCTTTATTTTCCACTGAGTCTAAAAGCCGCTGGTCTACTTCTGGCAATACTGACGTCAAGTGCAAGCAGTGTTATGCTGCACTCAACCCAGGTGAGGTAAATAGGGATCAGGCAGGTGCTTGAATTCCCTTAAAACGTAGCATCCACAGTGTGCGAAACAGTTGCTCTGCTTGTTACACTGCAATATTGTAGAGCACATAAAGAGTTACGATAAAGCAAGTATTGTGCGCTTTAAAGGAAAGTATAATTAGTAGTAGTAGTAGTAGTAGTAACATCAGACAGTTTGACAGACAAAAGTTCTCAAATAATGAAAGCAGAATTAAACCATGAATAGCTAACCTCAAATTTTGAAGCGTAAGCTACGAGTGAATCTAATATGGTTTATGACTGATACATGTCGGATCTATGCATGCAAAGAAAATATAATATTGCATCGTAATAATTTCCTTCTAGATGAAATCGATGTCTGGTTCATTATTTACCAGTTATCCACACCAATGTATTAATAAAGCACACAAGTATATTTATTATGTTTGAGAACTAGTCAGCAAAAATTATATTTTGGAGTCTGTAACGAGTTGTTTCACATCTTCCGTAGATAGCTGTCTCATACACCGGGTGTTGGGCCCGTAGAATAAATCCTAGCAATCACTATCGATTGTTTTTTTTAGACCATTGATTGTATTGACTACTATGTACAATTGATCGTGAAAATCGAGCGGAACGTAGGGTGGATCGCTATAGCTTTTGTGATGCGGGACCGTGGTTGTATCCCAACTTCAATCCGCAATCTTCTCTGTACACGAATAATACATTTTTTCTCTTAGGTTAATCGTAGTATCGTTTTGTTTATAATTCCCTCTCCCCCCTCTCTCTCTCTCCCATTTCCTCTTTTATCTGTCTCTCCATCTCGTTTCTCCCAGGTCATATTCTCTGACACATCATCACCATCTTTCAATGCCCTGTCTGGTTTTATCTTGATGTCTTGTATCTCTCTTTTTCCGATACCTATCTTTTTTCGTCCCCTAGCTCTCTTACGCCTCGGACACCCAATCACGGTCTTTAAAATGACTATCTGGTTAATCCTGTTATACACTCACCCCCTGACTCACCACCCCTTTCGTACCCACTGGTAAGCATAAACTGCAGTCGGAGGGGGGGGGGGGATTTTAACGTCACGAATAGTCAGTGAATCTTCTTAAAGGTATTGTTTAACTTTGTGAGCAGCCGATTTTAAAAAAATCTCAAACCAAGATGAAACATGTGTACAAGTGCATGTATTAGAACTAATAAACCCTGAAAACAACCAATATTGAGAATGAAAAGCTAAAACTACAAGGCAAACCCCGATTTTGTAAATAGGCGTCTTATAGACACCTAAATAGGACACATAAGTGTATGGGATGAAATTAAGATGGTGTTTCCGGTCACTTTATATTTCAATATTTGAAGCACTAAATAATTATTTTCGAACGCAATTTTTTCTGGGCTTCATTTTTGTAAAATATCACAGGCGCAGGTGACAAGTGTGACTTCCAGCTCAGTTTTTTTTTAAAGTCAAACCAATGTTAACCAATCACTTTAACAACAGCTGAAAGGTACTGAAATCCTTGTATCTGATTGGCTGAGTACAGAGTCGTCAGTGAGAAATCACTGCTTCTACAGAGACACTCCTTAGCTCAGCTAATCGAGAAGATTTCATCCTCCTTGAAAGCCCAGCCCCATGGCTAGTTAAAAAAGAAAAGAATCAGCACATCCCCTCCCCTATTCCCCTGTACCGTCCCATTTCTACATACATGTAAGCAACACTAGTGGTTAATCCGGATCTACCAACCCCCTTATCCTATCTATATACCCTTGAGATCAGAGGGTTGATTGGCTTGTCTGAACCGGGTTAATCCCCCTCCCCCTTTCCTTAACCCCTCTCCCACCTAGGACCTACCGCCGCGATCTCATCCACCAGACTATCACCGGCAGAGCGCGACAAATACGAACGTGAATCCACATATCAGATGACGCTGTTTTCACCACCCTCGGCTAGCATACGCGCCCATGCATGACGATGACGTCATACCGAGCGCCTCTCATCAGGGCTACACACTGTGATCGATCACACGTCGGAGAATTGACTGACGGATTTTCCCGCGCGATGACCAGATGGAGGAAGAATCGCCTGATCAAAATTGTGTGATTGGATCTCGTTTGGCTGGAACATTAAGAGTGGATTCTCTCACATCAAAACTATTTCATTAGCATTTCGCATCTTATTTATTTACTTAATTACTAAGTAAACGAACTTTAAAACTCAATTAAATATCTTCATGTGGAGCGTCGTGGTCCAGTGGATTAGTCTCGGGACTTTGAAACAGAGGGTCGTGGGTTCAAATCCCAGCCATGGCGTAATTTTCTTCAGCAAGGACTTCGTCCATATTGTGCTGCACTTGACCCAGGTGAGGTAAATGGGTACCAGCAGGAAGTAATTCCTCAAAAAGCTGTGTGCACCTGAATAGGTAGCCTAGCTTATAGCCGGGTAATAATAATAGCAGGGTCCGCTGGGGGAACAGTTTTCGGAACCGAAGTGGCTATCCTGGGCAAATATACCGTTATTATTATTATTATAATTAGATGTAGAGTCATCAACATTTCTACGACATCTTTGATAATAATTGTCGCTGAAATGTGTGGAAATACAATGAAACATTAACATTAGGTTCGAATTCAGGTCGTGCAGATACTCAGACATAGCTGATACGTTTAATACAAATGAGTTAACAATTAGGGAGGTAGGGATAGAGAAAGAGTGAGAGAAAAAGTATCTTGATAGAGGGAGGGAGAGCGAAACGACCGAAACATTTATACTGCAAACATTTCGACCTTGTTAGGTGCCCAAGGTACCACTATATTACCCTATGCATCTAGGAAAAGGACCTAGTAGTACTTAACCGTCCGTATCCATTTAGCTCGCCCGGGTTGAGAGCAGCACTTTTTTAAAATTCACTTTCTTTGCTGAAGGAAATGAAGTCATGTTTGGAATTCGAATGGAAGAAAAAAAAATTGGTTTACATCAATGAATTAAAAAAAAAGAAAGCAGCAAAACAGGAGCATCGGAAGCGGGGGGGGGGGGGGGGGGTCAGCCCCCTACTTTTTCCCAAAACCGTGTACAAAAACGTAAAAATGACAACATGATTGTGATTTTTTGCATGGTCAGGCCCCCCCCCCACTTTGAATAACCGTTTTGCGGTCCCTGCAGAAGAAAGTTGGACATGTTGGAGGTGAGGAAAGATATAGATAGATACAGAGAGAGAGAGAGAGGGAGGGATGGGGGATGGACTACGTGTCATGGTAGTAAATTCTATTGATATGCCAGAGTGAGACAGACAAGCGGGGGACAGGTGTGGTATGATCTTATGAGATGAGGCAAGGGGTGACAGAATGGAGGGATTTAAAAGGAGAGTGAAAGAGAGAGATAGATATACAGGCAGGCAGATAGGGAGAGAGACAGACAGGGAGAAAAAGAGCATTAGAGACGATTGGGAGTAATGGTAAACGCAATTTAACTATCCATCTTTTTTCTGTTTTCTATCCATTTATGTATCTATAATTATCAACATCATCTATCTCGGCCAGCATAGATATGACACTGAAGGAAAAGGTGAGGTATAGATCATAGGCACATACTCTAAAGACTTTGACAGGTAGAGTGTAGGGGTGATAAATGATAGACATTTAGGTTTGTGGATGGTAACTCATCTTAACCATGACATTGGGTTGAAATGCAGAATATGTGAATTGTGATTATGAATGACGAATGGGCGGGGAGCACCCTTGACCATGGTAAAATTTAAACTAGACGAGTTTCACTTTCGATTGAAACAATCAAAGATAATGAGGGAAAGAGATTTATAGAATGAGAGAGAGAGAGAGGAGGGGGGGGGGTCAGAGAAGGGGAATAGGAGATTAAGAACAACTAAATATCATACATCCCTCCTGAAACTTCTCTTACTACTTTCACGATGAAGCTTAAAACCACCTTAGCTCAGCACTTTATATGATTAACCCTTCACTGCATGCTACCCCCACAATCTCCCATCCCTGTATGTTTTAATAATCATTGGTTTTGTGTACTTGTTTAAGTTGTAGGCTTACCTGAGCATTTTCTAGGATTACATTTCTGTAATACCTTTGTTGTCGATCAATGTTTTCTTTTTATATGCACGTTTGTCTTTTTAAACGTAGGTATACTGGACCCCTCAGAAGAATAGCCTGTGGCTTAAGGCGGTTTTCCACTAGGGCGCGGACAAGACCAGGAAGGGTTGCGGAAGCTACTTTTGTCATTTCGGCATGCTGTCCGCAACCAAATTCCGTAAACGATTATGCAAATGATATTGTCCTAGGACACAACCAGGACTGTCTGCGTATTGTCGTAGGACACTCCTGGGACTGTCCTAGGACAAGACTATCTAAATAAATTTGTCGGCGTTCGGTGCGGACAGCATGCAGATCGTATTAGGACAGAACCGGAGACATTTAGGACAACGTCACGAGTGGTAAATTCAAGGACTAGGACAATCGGACAACTTGCGATACTCCATGAAAATTATCATTCATATATTTTTTTATGAATTTAGGGGTGTTATTTGGGTTTTCTTCGACTACAAAGACTATATAGGATTTTCTTTTATTTCAAATCAAATTGCATACATTATTTGGTGGACATCCCAGGGGGACAGGGGCGACGCGTCCCCTCACTTTTTGGAAGGGGGGGCATTTGATATCAAATGCCCCCCCTCCCCAATATTTGGAACGAGCAAAAAAGAAAAAAATGGAAAGAGGGGGAAAAGAACCAGAAGGGAAAAGAGAAGAGAAAACGAAGAGGAAAACAAGAGGAGAAAGACGAGTGAATTATATAAGATGAGGGGGGGGGGGGGGGTTCATGTCACTATGTTAAATTTTCTCTCACGCTTCGTGCTCGCATTGCCTAATCTATGAGAATGATGTATAACTTGCTCAATAGACTTATATTGAGCTTAAAATATCAAGTTTTGAAATAAATATACAAAACATTTCTCGGACATTAAGTTTTCAATTTGTTTGATTTACAAATTGATTTTATAGTTTTCTGAAAAATGACTATATTTTATGGTCTAAATATGAACATTTTCGGCTCGCGCTGCGCGCTGGCATAATTTGATTTGTCAAATAACTATTCTCTTCGTGTATTCCATAATTTTTTAAAAATATCCCTTTTTAGGATGGTCTGATTTTGAATAGTATCAGCTAAAGCTGCTCGCTTGCATTTTGATTGGGGAGTCATGTATACCTGTATCAATAGTAACAAATTATTTTAAATTCCTCTTTTATGACAGTTTATTAAAATTTTCGGCTCACAGTTTCCGCTCGCATTATTTTTGTTAAAAATATATCAACTCATGCATCCTATTCATGATTACAAAATGTCCAGTTATCTGACCTTAATATCAATTTCGCGCCCTCGTTTGATTAATAAGTAGTGTAACAATATTTTCATGATTTCCTAATAATCAATTTCCGGGGTTTTTTTCAGAATGGAATATCGAAAAGTTTCATCTCTCGCTTAGGAAGATAGCATCATAGTCATATGAAGACAAAAAATGTCCTTAAAATGTCCCGGTCGCAACTCAAAACATATGTAATGATAAAAATATAAACTTGAGCTTCGCACTCGCACGCATGTTTATTTAGATACGAATCTTGTGCCAGTTTCAGATCAGATTACAAAATATCATTATTAATGTAGGAATATTATCCATCTATCCAATTATCCATCCTTTTCCTGATTTACAAAACGTGATATGTCGAATTTCGTTTCGGCCGCACTACGCGCTCACATCAAGTGTATAGTCATACTCCTTTCCTGTTCATGCTTTTAAAAGGTGCTTAGAATGCCCAGTATTTAGGTAAGAATGAAAAAAAAATGTTCAGCTCGCGCTCCGCGCTCGCATTATTTGATAGTTGAAATATGTAGGATAAAGGAAAGTGTGTTAGCGGTGTAATGTAGTATTCACTTTTTGAAAGCAAATTTTGTGCATTTTTATTCATAACAATAAATTATCTCGGAACTTGATTTTTTCAACTAAGGTAACTTTAAAAAGAGTGCATATGTTCATAGCAAAGTCGGGGCTGTCTTTATAACATTACTTTCTTATTTTGTCTACAAATTTATACATAATTATATATTACAACAGAGGAAGAAAACAGGATGCAAATTGCATTCGACAGGCACATGCGGATCAAGGGGTGAGGTGGTCTTGCTCCCCCTTAAAAAAATACAAACAGAAGAATAATAAGTGAAATGGAAAGGGAAACTTAAAAAAATGATATGGTGGAAAAGAAAAAGGGGGTGCTGTGCTGATGCGGCCCTCCTTCCCTACTGCTGGCTTACCCCTCCCAGTATTAAAGAGATATACAAACAGCACAAAAGAAACAGGAATAAACGAAGGAGATGAATGAAATAAGGTGAAATAGAATCGAGGAAAAAAAATTGCGATAATGAACAGAAAATAATTGGTCGAGATTATGAAAGTGTAAGATTAGAAATATCAGTTTTAATTTTCAGACAAATTGTGAATCCAGTGTCTACTCGCCTTTGGCTCCTCTTGTACCAATTGAAATAGACTAAGTAAGAAAATGTAAATGGGCAATTCCAGAAGGCCGAATGCGATCGCAACGCCCTATTGACTGCGTAAAAATAGGAAAAATGGAGTAACCAAAGAAGAGGGGGGGGGGGGGGGGAAGGAAGAAGAGTGAAGAAATTGACAGACCTGCAGACGGGGAGAATATCTGCGTTTCAGCTAGTTCAATTTGTAGAAAATAATGGTCCATTTCACGCTTCATACTTTCAATAGTTTAATCATAAGAAGATTGTGCACGCTGTTAATTTTTTACGAAAAATACTTGGGTCTTTTCTTTTTCGTCCTTGATGTTTGAAAGAAGTAAGTTCGCGCTTCGCGCTCATATTTTATGTTTATGAGAAACATGCTCTGTGCACGGCTTTTTCAGGAAGGCCTATTTTTTTGTAAAGAGTCGTGGTGTATAGTGGTTCTGACTCCCGCCTTGTAAACGGAGAGTCGTGTGTTCGTCTAAACCGTCCTTTGGCAAGACGTACTGCATACCTTGCCACTCTCCACCCAGGTGCAAAATGGGTACCCGGTTGGAAGCGAAAGTTATTGTATGCTTGAATTTGCCAGCGCCATTTTTAGACCGGGATGAATGCAAGGAATGCTTCCCAGGGTGTGAGAATTGTGCACTTTTCATGCGAGATTGAAATGAATCCTGGGTTAAATCGTTTTGCCCCTGCTGTAAATCGTTTTGAGCCGTTCTGAGAAAAGCGATATTTATAAACTTGCTACCATTTATTATTATTTCTTATCAATGACCCCTCATTCATGATCAAACAAAGTGCTTAAAATGTAATGGGAATATAAACTTGAATTTCAGTTTGGAATCTACACCTGTATTATTAATTGTGTTATGATATTTGTCCTATTTGTAAAGTCAAGCGCTGCCTATACGGTCCTTTTTCAGTCGAGTACATTAAAATAATCTAATTCATAATCAAACGTTGCATGAAACATCTTTTTATGTTCAGTACAGAATAAAATAATCTGCTCGCATCATTGCCAGTTTAACTAGTGCAAGAAATATTTGAAAAGTCCACTTTTCAGATCAGTAGAAAATGCTTGAAATATTCCTCCTTCAAGTCTGTAACCCCCCCCAAAAAAAAAAAAAATCAACTCGTGCTTTGCGCTCGCGTAATTATGTTTAAAACACTGCTTGAAATACTAGGTTCTCAGGTTTGTTTTATATACTAATTAGGCCCCTTGACCCCGTACTTCTTTACTTTTTGTAATTTTCTTGTCTTGCATTATCCCGTTGCCCCATCTAGTGCTTTTGCAAATGGTTTTTGCTACTTGTGTACTCGTTCCATACATATTAGCATTGGATCCACACATTCCTGAATCACTCCGCTTGCCTTCCTATTCCAGTCCGAACGTTCCTGAAACAGTCCGCTTGCCTTCTTATTCCTGTCCGCACGTTCCTGAAACTGTCCGCTTGCCTTCTTATTCCAATCCGCATGTTCGTGATAAAATCCGCATGGCTTCTTCTTTCCTTCTTGAAGCTGACCTGATTGCGGATGGTTTCCGGAAGACGCGGAAGGGTTTAGGAAGGGCAGGACATCATCAGGACATCGTCAGGACAGGGTCCCGAAGGTGTCAGGAATTCAATATCCGCGTCCAAATTTTGGTCTCGACCAAAATTTGGATGCGGACAAATTTTGATTTCCCGAACACCAGGAAGGGTTTAGGACAGCGTGCGGACACTCCTAGGAATGTCCGGACAGGTTGCGGAAGGGTCGCGGATTGTACTTATTACATTCCGCGCCTTGTCCTGACGCTGTCCTGGCCCTAGTGGAAAAGGGGTTTTAAGAGGGCCATCCAGCCGCCGAGAAAAAAAGAAAGATATATGGAGAGAGATACAGACAGACAAAGAAAAGGAGAGAGACAGAGATAGGGAGAGAGAGAGATAGAGAGAAGCAGGGAGAGGGGGGTGGGCAACGATTGGGAATTGTATGAAATTATTGAAGCATTGAACAAAATGGCATGGAGAATAAAGATTAAAATGTAGAAGATAAAAACAAATAAAAGATAAAGAATGTGAAGGAAAAAGGGATGGAATGATAATCATGATATGAATGGAAATTATAAGTGAGAAGAAGGAATTGCAAAATCAGATGGAAACAATTAAGATCATTATTGTACGTGAGCAAAAATAATCGCAAGTGAAAATTGTGATAGGATGAGTAAGGTCCTTTTTCTGATGGAGATTGATATGGCAGGCAACCTGGATTGAGGCGATACAAAATGGATGAGCTGAAGGGCAGGGAGGGGATGGTAAGGAATATCCCACGGAATGACAGAGTAGGAATCTAAGCTATGGATTTGGTACGAGAATAATATATCATCGTCTCTTCAATACCTCGCATCTGTTTTGTAGACAAATCTGAATGTACAATGTGTCTAGTAAAAAAAATTGGGGACAATGGGATTTTTTTTAAATGTGAAAATAATGATAAAATATCTTATCTTAGTGATACAAGCCATATAACAAATGACAATCTTTTACCGTGGATGGTATGTTTGGATTGAGTAGATTGGTATAGTTAAGCCCCTCCGCGCCTCAATGGAATTTGAATAGCATGCACTGTCCTTGCTCTTGTATTCAGGGGAGCGTTTCATCAATATTTTCATCCGACAAGTTGTCAGATCTGACATCTTTCCATGATTTTGATTGGCTGAGAGGCACTGTTCCTATGGTAACTGTCGGATAAAATGGGACTTGTCGGATAAAACGTCCGACAAGTCCTTTCATGAAACGCCCCCAGAAATCACGTGAAATCAGTATTGGTGGCGTAATGAGTAAAAAAAAAACGTAAAGAGAAAATTAATCAATACTAGTGAAGGAGCGAGGTGGACGAGCCATAGAAGATTTTTTTGTGTGTAAACGAAAATTATTTTTAGAACATTTTTTTACATGTTATATCCAGAAACCTTTTATTTAATTTCCCTTTCTCCTTTCATGGTATGGGGTAGCAACATTCTCAAGTCTTCACCCAAATGCCAGTGATCACTCGCATATCCTTGGGTGACGATAATATTTCACCGAAGAGTGTTATCATCTTAGTACATTTCATTATCATGTGTCTTTTTGACACACACTGTAGTAGCCAGGGCAATATCAGGTTCTTGATTTCAGGTCGTCGATCATCACTTTCGATTTTTCAGCTCTCCCTTTATCTGTCAGTAACTTTACAGAAATCGTTAAGAAACGAAACCTGTCTGGATGATTATGGCCCGATTATCCATCTTTAGTTGACACGGATCCTCATCTAGGTTAGATGTCAAACTAGCACTTTGATTAGAAATTGATAGGGATTCTGAAGTTTAGACGCTGCCATTTTTTTTACTTTCTTCTCCGAGTGGATTAGATTTATTTAAGAACTTTCATTTACTTTTAAATACATAGGCCCGTATTCTGAAGTCAGGTTTAACTTAGACCAAGGTCTAACTCTGTGCTAAAATTATGAGAAGCCAAAAGTGTCAAAATTTTTATTAAGTTGTATGTTTCCTAAGCTTACTGTGCTCTTTCCTGATTCATCGATGGTGAAGACAATCATCTATTTATACTTCCTACACAATTATAAATGGTTATTTTGAGAGCCAAATGAGCTGAAATGTGATATCTCTACCGTTAGTGATTTATGTAAAAAGTGGCTATCCATACTTAAACCACAACTTTAAACCTGGTATTAAGTTAAACCCGACTTCAGAATACGGGTCATAGGCTTATGAGATGAACTTCGTATCTTAATATTGGTATCCCGTAATCTGTTTTTCACGCATCTTTCCTTTGGGAGTCTCTACGGGTACCGTATCGCACACATTTTTTTTCTCTCTCTCACGCATACACACCCCCCCCCCCACACACACTAAAGACGCGCGCATGTCATGCCCTCACACAAACAAACCCCCACTCATGAACACACGCACACTAAAATAAACCCTTACATACCCAACATCCTCCCTCATACTTATATTTACATGTCTATCATCCCATCTCGTTTCGCCTTTATTTACCCCCTCGTATCCCCATTTTAACATCCATTCCCCCATTACGATCTCCTTTCTTCCCACTATAATTTTTTTTCCTTTCCCCAATGCTCTGCATCATGCATCGCCACCCCAAATCTGTATTTTATTTCTTCCCTTTGGTTCATATTTCACCTTTTTATTTTTCTCTTGGCTTATCACACTATTCTCCAAAAAATTTTTTTTTTCGAATTCTAAATAATTTTTTCCCTCGCCGTCTCTCCCTTACTTCTGAAACATTATTCTAGTCAAGAAAGAAACATAGTTTTCAAGTTCAAAGATTTACTGCACTGTCGTGTACTTGGCGACAGGATGTCGCAAGTCCTTTCACTTTCTCTCCAGCTAGCGCCCTTCTTGTTCCAAACGAAATACAATACAAGTGTCCCCAAGGACTGTCAGGCTTTCGTACGTGGTTCTACCCCAATTTCAATTTTCTTTCTTTCAGTTGAAGAGAGAGCAAAAACACTTCAGGAGGAAGAGATTAAGTTCGGGGATGATCGTGTTAAGAACTGGGTCTACCCACGTACAGGCCTGGAAGATGGACACCATGGCTATACCGGAGTCCCCTTGTCGACAAACAGATACAATAGAAAAGGGGATGATATCAAGATTCCTGGCGCAAAGCAGGGCATTTAACGAGGGGATAACTGATATTCTACAGCAAACACTCGACAGGATGACCCGTACAAACCCCAAGCATGGATTGAAGAGGTGGACTACCCGACACGTCCGCCATGTGTCATTGTACTATTCCAAACCAAAGAATCTCAGACACCATTTTACATCTGAAATATAAGCCCCATCTTGTTTTTTTTTTGTTGAAAATATTTACTTATTCTTTATTCATTCCTTGGAAACCTTTCTACGTTGTTTCTTGGAGACATTTCGTACATGACTCACATGTTAGCAGAGACTTGTCTTATTACACTCGAACTTCTTGAGGTAGTGGCAGCAGCAGCAGCAGTAGTAGTAGTAGTAGTAGAAGTAGTAGTAGTAGTTGTAGTTGTAATGATAACACTAATAGTAGTAGTAGTAGTGGTAGTAGGAGTATAGTAGTAGTAGTAGTAGTAGTACACTGCAAAAACATCGGTGTTGATTTAACACCAGTTTAACACCAGCTAGGAATCTATTTAAATTATGTACACACCAGAGAAGTATTGAAATAACACCAGTTTGGAATCAAACCGATGCTGTTTTGATACTAATTGGTGTTGTATAAACACCTATCTGGTGTTAGACCAAAACGAAACTGGTGCTGTTTAACACTTCTCTATTGCGGACATATATAGATTCCGGGCTGTGTTAAATCAACACCCGAGTTTTTGCAGTGTAGTAGTAGCAGCAGTAGTAGTATAGTAGTAGTAGTAGTAGTAGTAGTACTAGAATAAGTAGTAGTAATATCGTAATGTATTATTTTCCTTCATTTATTCATTAGTTAATATTTTTAAGGGATGGTGCACACACAAACCAATATACTAGTCCAGTAGATATTTTTCATACCTGGAAAAGTTGTTAAGTACAAGGTATTTTTGTTGATTTGCGTTCTAGATGGGTATTGAAGTAAATTCAGCTTGGTTGCCACCTTGGCAACCTTGAGCAATTTTTTTAATTAGCCTAATTAGCATAATCATCTAATTAGCATATTACGATATGTAATATGCTACTTCTCTTAAACCAGAAAGATTAAAAACACAAATAATGTCATTTTACTAAGAGGTCCTGTGACGAGGAATCGATTTATAACAATAATCTAAATGTTTAAGTTATGCAATTATCATAATCAGCCTAATTAGCATAATGAGCTAATTAGCATAAGTGTAATATATACGTATTTGTGGATGTCTATCCAAAAAATGCCCAATATGTAGATAATGCATCCCTTTTAGGGTTTTCTATAGCGAGGAATTCATTTATGACATTATTTTTTCAATTTTAACCAATGTAATTACTTTAATTAACATAATTAGCATAATGCACTAATTAACACATATACATGTATATGTGTAATACATATAAAAATATATATTTCTTTGTCATTTCATATCGAGAATGTCCGAAAACATGATTAATACAGCTACCCTATGCTTGTTTTCTATGGCGAGGAATTCATTTATGACATTATTTTTCCCTTCTTACCAATGTAATTGTCTTAATTAGCATAATCAGCATAATGCGCTAATTACCATTATACATGTGCAATATATACTTTCCTTTGTCATTTTATATCGAAAATGTCAAACACATAAATAAAACAGCTATCCCATGGTTTTCTATCACGATGAATTAATTTCTGACATAATTTTTTCCTCTTTTTGCCAATGTAATTGTCGTAATTAGTATAATTAGCATAATGCGCTAATTAACATATATGTGCAATACATATATTCCTTTGTCATTTTATAATGAAAATGCCCGAATACATGAATAATACAGCTATCCCATGGTTTCCTATGACGAGGAATTAATTTCTGACATTATTTTTCCCCCTTTTAACCAATGTAATTGTCGTAATTAGTATAATTAGCATAATGCGCTAATTAACATGTGTGCAATATATATATTCCTTTGTCATTTTATACTGAGTGAGAATTCCCGAAAACATACAGCTATCCTATAGTTTGTCGATGGTAAGGAATTATTTTGTGACATCATCTTTTTCCTTTAAACAATGTTATTGTTATAATTAGCTTGATTAGCATAATGCGCTAATTAATATATATTTGCAATAAATAGATTTCTGTGTCAAAGTATTGTCTACATCAGCCTGAAAACATATATAATACAGCTCTTCTAATGTTTTCTATGTTGATGAATTCATTTATGACAGTAATTTTCCATTTTAACAAATGTCAATGCCTTAATTAGAATTACTGGCCCAATGCACTAATTAACATCTATGTGCAATTACCGATCTATGACCGGTGTGTTGGCTCAGTTGGTTGAGCGTCCGTCTCACAATCGGGAGGTCGGGGGTTCAAACCCCGGCCGCGTCAGACCAAAAGACGTTAAAAGATGGGAGTTGCTGCTACCCTGTTTGACGTTCAACGATTAGGGATAGAGCCTCAACGATCTGGCCCTGCTCAGCGGCTGCCGGGCCCACGATCAATTGGGCAAAGCAAATTTTCGGACTATTTCATTTCATGTCTATTTAAAACAATAAATTATGGATTTTCATTTTTTCATTTTTTTCTATGTTAGTTAGAGTGTGCCTGAAAACATGAAAAATACAGCTATCCTATGGTTAGTGGTAATTAAAATACAGGTGCAATACATATATTTCGTTGTCACTGTAGTTATTGTCTCGCCTGCATAGCAGAGGGAAACTATAGGCGCCGCTTTTCCGACGACGGCGGCAACGGCAGCGTCGTCAACATTGATATCATATAAACCAAGCAATGTCAATGTCATCATAACTTAGAAAGTATATGAACCTAGTTCATGAAACTGGGACATAAAATTATACAAGTATTACTAAACATCTTGCCTTAGTTTCAGGTCGCATGACTAAGGTCAATGGTCATTTACGGCCATGAACTAAGATCTTGTTGGGGGAATACATATCAAAATCTTAACCAAGGATAAGTTTTGAAATGTCGTCATAACCTAGAAAGTGTATGGACCTAGTTCACGAAACTTAAACATAAGGGTAATCAAGTAATACTGAATATTCTGTTTTAAGTTTTAGGTCACATGACCTAGGTCAAAGGTCACTTAGCGTCAATGAACTTTGGCCATGTTGGGGGTATTTGTGGAATTGTCATAACTTTAAAAGTTTATGGATCCTGATGTAGTTAATGAAATTTGGACATAAATGCAACCATGGATAGGCCTATCCCTGTATATCCAGTGCGCAGGTCAGGTCAAATGACCAATATCAAAGGTAATATAAGGTCAATGAACTTTGGCCATGTTAGGGGTATTTTTTAACTTGGCATCATATCTTAGAAAGTTTATGGATCTAGTTCATGAAACATAAACATATGGGTAATCAAGGATGAAGGATTGTTTTGCACACATGTTAGGTCACTTGATCATGGTCTAAGGCCATTTTGGATCAATGGACATCTTATGAATTGTTCTTACGTGAATATTTTATGCAATAGCTGTTTTCAAAGTCAAAACTGCTGCTGTATAAAATTGCGTAATGCAGGCGAGACTGCCAGAGGCGTTCCACTTTGATTAGCTCATTATGCCAATTAAGCTAATTACACCATTAACATTGTTTAAAGTGAAATACGATATCATATTAATTCCTTGTCATAGAAACCTATGAAATAGCTGTATTATTCATGTTTTCAGGCATTTTTTATATAAAATGACAAAGGAATATATACATGTATATATATAAATATATATATATATATATATATATATATATATAGATTATATTGTTAATTATGTTAATAAGCGCAGTATACTGATTGCACTAATTACACAATAACATTTGTTAAACGGGGAAAATAATGTCACAAAAGAATTCTTCATCATAGAAAACCATTGGATAGCTGTAATTGTTTGTTTTCAGGCTTTCTCAATATAAAAAATATATATATATTGCACATATATGTTAATTAGCGCATTATGCTAATTACGAAAATTACATTGGTAAAAAGGTAAATATAATGTCATAAGTGAATTCCTAGTCATAGGAAATCATAGGATAGCTGTACTATTCATGTTTTCAGGCATTCTTGATATAAAATGACAAAGGAATATATATTAATTTGTAAAATATTGCTCATAAATTAATTAGCGCATTATGCTAATTACGCTAATTAAAAGAGTAACATTTGTTAAATGGAAAAAATAATTTCACAAAAGAATTCCTCATAGAATAATATCATAGGATAGCTCTATTATTTATGTTTTCTGGCTGTTGTAGTACTTTGACAAATAAATCTATATATATATGTTAATTAGTGCATTAGATTGATTATGCTAATTATGCTAATTACAGCGACTGCATTGGTTAAAATGGAAAAATAATGTCATAATTGAATTCCTCGCCATAGAAAACCATAGGATAGCTGTATTATTAATTTTTCGGGCATTCTCGATATGAAATGACAAAGAAACATGTACTTTATATATATTACACACATATATGTTAATTAGTGCATTATGCTAATTATGCTAATTACGGCGATTACATTGGTTAAAATGGAAAAATAATGTCATAAATGAATTCCTCGCCATAGAAAACCATAGAATAGCTGTATTATTAATTTTTCGGGCATTCTCGATATGAAATGGCAAAGAAACATGTATTTTATATATATTGCACACATATATGTTAATTAGTGTATTATGCTAATTATGCTAATTACGGCGATTACATTGGTTAAAATGGAAAAAATAATGTCATAAATGAATTCCTCACTATAGAAACCATAAAAGGGTTGCATTATTTACGTATTGGGAATTTTCTGGATAGACATCCACGAATACATATATGCAGTGTATTACACTTATGCTAATTAGCTCATTATGCTAATTAGCCTGATTACGATAATTGCATAACTTAGATATTTAAAATATTGTTATGCATGGATTCAACGTCACAGGACCTCTTAGAAAAATGATATTATTTATGTTTTTAGTCTTTCTGGTTTAAAAGAAGTAGTATATTACATATTGTACATATGCTAATTAGATGATTATGCTAATTAGGCTAATTAAAAAAATTGCTCAAGGTTGCCAAGGTGGCAACCAAGCTGAATTTACTTCAATACCCATCTAGAACACGAATCAACAAAAAAACCTTGTACTTAACAACTTTTCCAGGTCTTGTACATGGCCTATGAGACCGTCTACTGGACTATACTGGGCTTCGTTAAGATCAGGTGAAAAAAAAGTCATAAAGTGTGTACTTTTAGGTTACCAGAATAGCAATAAAAATAATCTACTCATAGTTTTATTTTACAACATTCTAAAAATAAAACAAATATTACGATAATATCAATCTAAAAATGTTGTGATATACATTGCATATTTATCTGAAGAGGAAGATAATATAAACACAATCCACATTTACGGTTACAATGGTTCGGCAATCTGTATTACCTTCGAACTGCTTTTGACACTGGAACTACATGTACATAGACTGCAAAACGCATACACATGAAAAAGTGAAACCTTACATTTATGTACATGCTCTTCAGTATGGGTTTGAGCCTGGTTCTATCCATTACACAATAAAGGTTTCGTAACTAATACACATATCTTTGAAAAGAAATTAGACGTGAAACCCTAGTTTCCTCAACCTTCATAGCGCCATTCACCAATTCTAGAGCTGGAGCTCCTCCTTACCATTCTAATTCAATTTCGTGTTTATTGGAAGCAAATTCCGATCAAATGGACAGCATACCTACTTTTTATCGTCTTAAATATTTCCCGCGCAAAATGCGTCATTCGACGAGCTCCGCCTGTTCAAATGTCGGTGTGTATAACGTCAAGTGTGCTAAAACGCACTCGCCTGGAAAAAGCGCTTCCGTCGGTAGCTTTTTCCTCGTTATAGATTCTCGCTTTCGTTATGAATATTACATATCTCTACGGTCTATTGATTAAGATAATTGAATTATTATAGAGAAGTCTTTACTGTATTCTACCAAAAGAGAGATAAAAGGAAACCTAGAAAGAGAAAGAGGGAAAGAGAGAAGCAAACCCTTGTATGAATAATAATCTCGTAACGCGAGTATGTAAACCACATCTGTGTGTGTGTGCGGTTGTTCGGTGCACGGTTTAGGTTGCAGACTCGGTCTCAGAAAGTAGCTCAAATTACAGTTTCAGAATAAATAGCATTTCCTATGCAAAGGAGCGGGAAGCAAATTGCTCGAATATAGAAAACAACTAACTTGAACTAAAAAAATGTAGGTTTGAGTGGTTTACAAACTTGTGTACATTTCAATATCTTTTAATGTTTAATTAAAGAGAAGTTGAGTCTCAAAAGAGTATTATGCCTGCATGCTCATAGAAATATATATATATATATAAATATATATATATATATATATATAAATATATATATATATATATATATATATATATATGTATATATATATATATATATATATATGTATGTATACGAATATGTATAAACATATATGTATTTGAAAAGTGCTTAAGGCAAACGACCGGGTTCGATTGACGTCAAAATAATATTCTCAGCCTTAGAAGTGGTAGTAGTAGTAGTAGTAATGATGATGATGATGATAATAATAATAATAATAATATTAATATTAATAATAATAACTCTTATATACAAGGGGGTAGCAACAGTGGCGGACCGTGACCCGGAGGAGACAAAGCATTGGAGGGGCACAGCATTGTTTACAAAGAATACAGTGCCCCTCCAATTATTTGTCTCCTTCGGGTCACGGTCCGCCAATGGGTAGCTATTTTCGGCTGTAAAGCTGTTCTTCCAGTCGGCCCAGCATGACGTAGCAAGTACCCTTCTACAATCTCATACGTCGAGCGCCTGGTATGACTCGGCCGTGGATCGAACCCACGACCTCCCCGTTCATGAGGCGTGTGCTCTACCACTGAGCCACCCGTTATACCTGTTTATGATGGTATATAAACAATACGGATTGTATTGTTTGGGGTATATTTCACTGTATAGGTCAACCATCTCTTCATGAACTATGCATGCATTTACCATTTCACATACTTTCACCGCTTGTCATGAAGAAATCACAAATGTCATGAATGTCACGAATGGTTTGGAGTTTCTCGAGGGATAATTCCCTTTTCTCCTGCCTTGGGCAAAGTTAAATGACCTTGTAAGGTACGAATAGCCTTAAACGAGCGATCACTCGAAGTTTGTTTTATTTAAACTGGAAAATGTTATTGTTATCATTTTGATTTACAATGTTTTAATCATGAACATCATTCCCGTCGCCATCTTAATCGTGGCCAGCTTAATATGCAGGCTTTTAACATCGCCATTATGTGATTTGCTATAATTTATTTAAACAGTTTGAATAAAAAGAAACAGCGAAATTATACAAATCAAACATTCCTTAAATTTTTTAAACAATTTTAATCACAATCCATGAACTTATCTTTTGGAAACTCAATATTTCATGTACTTAATACATTCCATGTGTTTAACATGACAAAAAGCTCCTTAAAACTCAACTATTTACGTCTTCTTTACAATATTCTTACTCTCTGTCTTATCCTGTCTGAAGTCTTGTTTTCTTTCCTATATCGCACTTATCACATATTATCTGAAGGCTTATGATGCATACCATGTTTGACATTCAAAATTAAGTAAAGATTAACTGCTTATTTTGGGGCGCGCGCCCCTTAATTTATGTAAAAGACGGTTTGATTAGCCGACTGGCATATAGGCGTGTATTATGTCACATAATAAACTTCAATTATAATGAAAAGCGCAAGATCGTATAAGGCTCCGCGGCTATTTGCCTTCTTTGCGTACACTGTTAGTTTTTGCCTAACAAAATAAGCGTCTTGACAGGGTGGCTAAAAAAACGATACACGACTTCAAAAGCAAGTTGATATAGGCCTATTCATTTGAAAGTAATTGGTTTGTGATGACTCTGATTGTATCCCTCGAGATTGATTTTTTTTTTAAAATTTATTCATAAAGTATCATATCGGCATTCCGATGGCAATATTGAACACTTTTAATGAATATTTCAAAGGGACTTGTTAACATTGCATTAACTTTTGAATGTTTTACAAATGTTTGCGATAATTATGCTGCATAAAACGACGAAGATGAAATAAAGGAAATTTTTTCTCAGTCACAGATATCATGACAGTGTCTGCACGAATTTGATTCTACTATGAACAATAATAAAATGAAACATATACGTAAAAGTTCAAGATTTTTTTTTTTGCTCGTGTAACAAGATGTTGTCCAAGAGCTTTTGCCATTCATGGGCTTCATCTCTAATATGAAATTAGTGGAGAAAACTAATTATTACGATTGTTGAATTTAATTGTACGAATGTGCAAACTTGCAACATCAGCGTGCAAAGGGTTAAACTCGCCTCTCATAATATTTATGTTGTGATTGGTCTCTTCTTAAACAAGTGTTTATGCAATATCACCGTTTATGCACATTTCAACCCGCCCTAAACTACAATAGGTTCAGAGGCCTGGTTATGTATCGGTACCGCGCAGCGAATTAAATTCTTTATTTCTATTTATTTATTTATCTATTTATTTTTATTTTTGTTATTATTATCATTTATTTATTTATTTATTTCTATTTTTTTAATTTAATTTAATTTAATTTCATTTCATTTCATTTAATTTTATTTCATTTCATTTTATTTTATTTTATTTTATTTTATTCTATTTTATTTTATTTTATTTTATTTATTTATTTATTTATTTAATTTTTTTTGGGGGGGAAGAGTTTGCGAAGACAAAAAGTGGCATACGCAAAATATCTACCCCCTTCCTATCCTCCGCCCCTTTTATCGGGATTTTGTTGTGATTGTCTGTCTAGATGGGGAAGGGGGGTCTGATCTTGCACCGCAAGTTTATACATCCTTCATATTACATCTTTATATTTTTTTTTATTAATCTGTATTTGTCGAAGATATTTTGAAATTAATTTAATTCATTTACTTCCATGGACCCTGGGGGAAAAACAAAATAAAACGGGTTATCCCTACGATATAAATTCTAGATATTTTGTATTTATTGATTTATTGTTGTTTTTTAGATACTGTTACCTAATTTTTCTATATTCATTTGATCATGCAATTTATATTTTGTTTATATTTGTATGAATTCTTAAACGTGAATAAAACCAAAAACCAAATCAAACCATCTGTTATATTCTGTCATGAATTCTGATTCCATTCCCTTTTCTTTTGGAGCACACTGTGCCGTACTTCTGAAGTTAAAGTAGATCTCGAAGAATGTAATTAAGGAGTCTAATTCTAACTGGGTGAGAGCTCCGACCATCGCCGGATCCCGCAGGGTGTGAAAAGAGACTGTAGGTAACCTTCGGCCGTTAAACTCGCTATTATCCCACCACCAAACGCATCCAACGCTGGGGCATACCGGTGAGATTTACCATCAGTGTTGCGCCCCAGGCTTGCTCGAGCTAGCAAGCTGAAGAAGGAAGCACAGTGGGATAATCAATTTCAGACACTTAACTTGAGTTTTTTTTATGAATAGTGGAAATTGCAGTTGAAAGATTTTTTTTTTTTTTTGGGGGGGGGGCAAGAGCGAGATGTTTTGATCTTAATTTATACAGTATTATACATACACCCCCACCCCTACACAAATTTTCACATAATATTGTGAAAGGTAGTAATATAACGAAGAGAACAACGGTAGCCGTAGCTTAAATCAAGGTTCCCCAAAGCTATCTAGCCTATGGAATCATTGGTAAGGCCGCAAAAAATATATCTGCCGAGAATCGAACCCGGGCCCCAGCTTAGAGCGCCAGTGCCTTAACCACTTTGCCACATAGATGAGTTATTGTATAGGGCAATCCCGATCCGATTGACTGTCAGATAAACAGATTTTCGACCCCACCAATTAAATCAAAATCCTTTGTCGGGTGTAGATGAATTTGAACAATGACAAGCCGCCATGTCTCATCTGTATCAAAGCAAGTGCTTAGTATGTATGAATGGAATAAATTATAAAAATATGTGAGATATTATGCACATACAACTACGGAGCCTTTAAAGTGCCATTGACTTGACGACTTGAGATACTTTATCTTGCCATGTCGACGTAATAACCTTATTATATCGACATGGCGATATACGTTCTCTCGCCAAGTCGGCTTATAAAAATTGATATGTCAACAGGGTGAGATACGTTATCTCGTCAAGTCGACTTATAAAAGGTTATATGTCGGCACGGCGAGATAAAGTATCTCGCCAAGTCGTCAAGTCGATGGCACTTTAAAGGCTTCGCAGCTCCGTATACAACAGCTTTACAAATTGTTTTTTTTTCTTCAAACAGTTGCCAAAGCTATTGTACATGTGTAATTTTTTTCTCGCCAAGTCGATTTATAAAAAGTTATCTGTCAACTTGGCGAGATATTTGGACAATCGCCGGGCCTTGCACACTTCATATCTTGCCATGTCGACATATAATGTTTTATAAGTCGGCAAAATAACGTATCTCACCATGTTGACTTAACTTTTTATAAGTCGAATTGGCGAGATAAACTCATCTCACCATGTTGACATATAACTTTGTATACGTCGACTTGGCGAGATAACGTATCTCGCCAATTCGACATAAGGTTATTATGTCGACATGGCAAGATAAAGTATCTCAAGTCGTCAAGTCGATGGCACTTTAAAGGCTTCGCAGCTCCGTAGACAACAACAGCTTTACAAATAGTTTTTTTCTTTGAACAGTTGCCAAAGCTGTGGTACAAGTGTAATTTCTTTATTTCAATGAAACAATTCTGCGCATATCTTCATGAATATGCAATGAGCAAGCTGATGATGCCATATTTCCAGTTATTCTTTTGTATTTTATTATATTTGATGTGATATTTATTCAAATTTTGCCCTCGAAGAATGAAAAAAAAATGATTGTAATTGATAGTAATTTAATGAAATTTTAATGTTTTGCTCGTTGAATTTTTAAATCTATTTGAAGACATATAACTATTTTCCGCCAGGAGCAGGGTTCACCGGGTTTTGAATGCTCATGACATGCAATATAAATATTCATCGCAATTTATATTGATCACATTTGTCATTTTTAAAAACTTAATCCATGCAAAAAAGATACGATAGGGGTCATAACAATTTATTTCAAGTGCCCTCATTGATCACAAAGGAAATTATTCTGTTTAATTTCCAAAACATTGATGCAGTTACAGAACGGGTAATTTACATTTCAATGGCGTCGTTTCCTGTGTCTTAATGGAAATGTAGCACGTTCAAATGGTACAAAATAATATGGCAAGCGTTCACCAAGAGAAAAAAACAACAACATATGCCAACAATTGATCATCACAAAACATTTGGGTCTGTGTCTTTTCCTCTCCCTTTCTCCATGTATCGATTTCTATCTGCACCCTCTCTCCGACTACTTGTGTTCTATTCTCTCTCTCTCTCTGTATATATATATAGATATATCTTTCTCCCGGAGTATATTTCTCTCTCCTTCCTTATTGCCATTAGCATACCTACGGGGGAAGGGGCAAAGGGGGCAGACTGCCCCCCTGACGAGTCACGATCCATGCAAGGGACGTATCCCTGCCCCCCCCCCCCGACGAGTCACAACTGATCCCTGACGAGCCACAAGTGGCCCGCTCCTTTTTGTTTTTTGGCTTGTCATTTTTTTTATGGTACGAAATCCTTTATTTGTGGTTAAAGACATTTTTTTTTGCTTGTCAATTTTTTTGGCGGACGAATTTGCCCCCCCCAGTGGAAAATCCTAGGTACGCCACTGCTTATTGCACGCATGATAACAGTCACCCAAGCCATTCAGTGAAAACTAATACCTTGGTCACATTTTGCTCTACGGCGGCCGTACGGCGAGTCGAAAACAGCCGTTTTATTAATTTTAATTCAAACCACCTATATGTAGTTGGTACAAAAATTGTTAAAACGGCTCTTTTCGACTCGCCGTAGAGCAAATGTGACCAAGGTATAAGCACTACTGAATGTGGAGCATATTCATCTCCTATAGGACATGGTAGAATAAGGTGTGAACTAATACATAATGCTAAATAACTTTATTGAGTAAATTCGACATGTATGTATTGGTCTGACATATTTCATGTGATGTACCGTGAGCTGCGTGTGTGTGTGTGTGGGGGGGGGGGGTGCGGTTTCGTGTTATGGATTAAGTACAGAAATCAGCCAAACATTATTATTATTGTCAATATAATTTTATCTCTACAAATCAAAATCATTTTTAAATTTGAATCATTTTAGTCAAACGTAGTACTCGGCGGTGATGTGTGTGCGCGGTTGTTCTTGCTAGGAATAGGGGGATAAATCAAATCTAAATCTATTTTTCTCTAAAACATACATAACGTCTCTGGGTTGTTAAAACCTTGTATATCAAAATCAAGATGCTTTGAAAACAGCTCAGAATAAGTTTGAGTTTAGACTGATAGCATGGGTATAACAACCTTCCTTTGCCAAAAAGAATTATTGACAGGTATCAGGAGAATGTTTTCATCCAATATAAGATTGTCACCATTGCCATATTTCTTAACTACAGGTTTATCTTAGCTGCCCCTTAAGTTTTTAACTTTTGAGATAGGTGGTTTTAACAGCCCAGCCACGATAATCTATTCCGAAAAAAACCTACAACTATTTAAGGGGTAAAATTTGTACGTGATTACATTTATTTTGTCTTGAAAATATCAATAAATAAAGTAAATCTCAATGAATTCATTATCTCTGCCATCCAACCATAGGTATTCCTTGAACTGAATTTTCTCAATTGAGGCACGTAACTTGAAATTAAACACACGTGTTCACTCAGTTGATGCAAACAGTTATATAATTTATTTAAGATCCAAACGGGTTCAGACATGAGTGTTAGATAAATATGTTATGGTACATTGCATTATTCAATATACATTAATATACAAGATGTCTTACATGCCATAAATTGGTATAGTCCTAGAATTGAACTAATAGATGAAATAAACTACTGCAAGATCCTTTCGAACTTATCCCTTGACGGAATAGATTTTTTTCACAATATTAGACTATTCAGGGCACACTCTCGAATATTGATGACAGTCAGAAAAAAAATATATGTACAAACAACACATATTGAGATCTTCGATGGTATGTTTCTTCAGCTTAAAACACTATACACTTATCGTCGCAAAACTGTTACATAATACGAATAATCTCGTAGCACGATATGAGGTATTTATTATATCACTCTTTTTATCAATACTATTGCATCTAAAGTTCTCTTTTCCTAAAATATTCTAGCGCGATGAATCTACGAAAATACAAAATTTTTCACAGACGGCCATTTTATCTCTTCAATTTTTCTCAAACATAATTCCATATATCTTCAAATGCCCCATCAATAATTGAATTGATTGATTCACCAGTTTCCACTGATAATAAAAACACGAATGAAATAACAATATCAAATATTTGCCATGCCGTAAGAAGTCAGAGTTCCTAGAGATCAGTTTTATATTGATCACATAATATGCATCTTTTGAAACACAGACAGTGTTTGTAGGGCGAAGCATAAATACATAATGGAATCGGTGCATATTGCGCAAGGCTATATCGTGTTTTGAAAATATTCTTGAATGTCAGACATTATTTTGTATCAACCCCTTTCTGGTATCAGAACTATGATAATACCGTTTTCTTTATTTGTTAATCGAATAGGCAAGACAGCATCATTGTAACACAATAAGTAGGTACGAAATTAAACACCAGTTACATGATACAGAAGGATAATAAATTAATAATAATAGAATTACTAAAACTAGTGATTCCTCAGGCTTATAAGAATTATGTACAATCCTTTAAACAAAAAAATATACGTTTGTCACGACAGGTGGGGTACATCGAATCACAAGAGCTTTTAAACAACCTGAATATATCTACAAGTTTTAATAGCAGCATTGTGTGCTTTTGTGTTACTACCGAACGTATGGAATAGTAGAGGCCCCAAGACAGATAACTGAGGGGTTCGTAATATCGGCGCAGGAGGGGGGGGGGTAGAATTGGTAGACTTCAGTTTTAAATCAAGTCAGGAATCGTGGGCCGTTGAGGACATTATTTGCAGCATTAAAGACAACCAGAATTTTATTGTGCAAATATGAACTTACACTGGAAATTCAAGAAGAAAGTTTCTTTTAAATATAACTCACTGTTACTATGTAAATGTTAGCAAATTATTTTATCTTTAGCGGAGTTCTACTTCGAGGTCTGATATTAGCGCTTATTTATCATCAAGTCAAGGATAATGCAACAGAACGAAAGACGTTTCTATTTCCTGAGGCTGTGAACATAAATGGGTTCCTGTACCGTTTGCCTTTAACCAGTAGATGCTGAATCAGCAATGTTCACAGCAGTGGAAAAAGCAGAACAGTAGAAGTAGGTTTTAGAATCCTCTAAAATATTATTATGTCTATGGTATAATGGAAGCATTAAGGCCAAATGAGAGTGGTCAGGAACTGCGAATATGCATTTTAATCTTTACTAAAAATGAACCAAGTGTATAAAAGGAGGAAAATACACATTCCTTTTCTCACCCACCTGAAAAACTTGCGACGGCCGCTTATTCCGAAAGAAAAATAAAATTGGTGATTACTAGTATTGATTATTCTATGGACAGGTTATCCCTTCTCCAGAAAAGAAGTTGGACAACGTCAGCGAGGAAGAAAGGGAACCTAACCACGCTCAGATGATAATACTCTTATAATTTCAGTAGAGATTTTCCACCTTTTGGTATTGGGCGTGCAGGAAAAAGGACCATGGGTCGGTGATCATGTTACCGCGATTGCCCTCATTTACTCGCGAACTGTTCTTCGGATTTCAAACTCTTGCCTCGCCTCCTGTGTTGGAGGCACTATTCTCTATCCTCTGTTTGCTCGTTTGTTCTTGGCGCAGGAATGCGATCTGGCCAACACCACGCTGCTATTGGATTCTTCCCGGGAAACCCCTCAGCGTAAGGTGTCATGTCCCCATGTTCAAATGGTACGAGAAAGAAATGCCAGCGTGTGTGAAGGCGCAGCTGGTCACGTACCCTCGGTCATTTTTTTCAAACTGACCATTGGGCAAGGCTAGTCTGGAGTTCAGACTGAAACTCTACTATTGTATCTATTCTAGGATACAGCAATTCAAATACAAGTAGATTTATTATTAGACCAAGCATAAAACAAAGGTTAATCACGTTTTCAGAAATTTCGTGACAACAATAAAGGTGAACCCAGATCATGTGCTTAGATTCACTTGCAACCTCTGTTGACCTTGCACTTCCTTGGTTTTGTTGGTTAAAAAAGTTTAATGAAAATCTAAATCTCCAATCGCATAAAGTACTGTATAAAAGAAGTGAATTAAGGGTCAACTGCAACAAACATTAGATACATTGCAACGCGTCAAGATGGCCCGCACTCTGCCACTTTTTCATATATCTTGAGAAGATAGTAACATGCGTAGCGGAATGTACCGCACGCACACTATCCCTACTTTTCGCAAAGACGCGCCCAAATCTGCCATGACATTACTTATCCATCGTAGTCTCGAATTAATATGTTCCTTGTTGGTGAGTCGATAAGCTGAATGGGGCTTAGAAAGTAGGAGTTCGCCGACTTCAGTAATGCAATGTGACATGACCCACGACGATACCGCAGCTTTCTTTGCGTATACCAAATCCTTGGTCGAGTTTCGGGCGGGAAAAGAAAAGAAGAGACAAGCCCAAAGGACATAGGTACTTGACTTTCAACTTCCAACTCCTCCGCGGATTGGTGTCAAGCAACCTACTATACTACATCTTTCTCTTTACCCTATTCGATCTTAATATTAAATATAAAAATGTTACAGAACTCCACGCGAGCCTCATTTGAACTTCTCACATATTTAGGTTAAGGATTTTTATTTTGAAGGAAAATATCAACCAGTTTAATTATCAGGGTACTTATCAGGGTGCCGAGTTTCCTTGGGAATGGAAAGACCACATTGACTATGGATGTCGGGATATATCAAGTTGTTGAATACATCGACTGAAATGACCACTCATACAATTTGATGAACATATCAAAATGTACTAATGTCTTGATCTATTAATATAATTCAATGTACGGTAATCTTGTAGGGGGGAGGGGAAGTAGACCTACCACTCACATATTTGACATTTATTTCAAACAAGAACAAACATGTATGAAGTTGGCGTTTAAAAAAGTACGTCTAACTATTTCATACCACATGATACCATTTGATTAAGTTTTAATTCATATTTCCTTTTGTTATCAGGGTAAATCCATTGTAGTTGTGAGGCAATATAGGAAATTAATTTGCAGACTGTATTTAAGGTCTTTTTTATAACACCCTTCCAAAATTACTGCGTTAAATCTTTCTTTGACCACTACAGCCTACTTCCTAAATCAGAAAAGGTCACATTTTTCAAGTTAGCCAGAGCGAGATATGGTGATCGTTACTTTAACACTATGAAATAGAAAGGAAACGTCTTTAATTGCAAAAGGGCGCTTAAGTTTCGTAGAGGTAGAGAGAGGAGGGTGCTATTATTACGATATAGGTTAGTTTTCACCATGACTTGACATCATTTTGATGCCCTCGTCCGTGACGTCAAAGCCTATGCAGTATTTTGACTAAAAAATAATATCATCTAAGACGAATAGGTACACCAGTTGCTTTGGCATACCTTGGTTTATAATTTTGCAAGCCCGTTAAACCCTTTGAGAATATTTCTTCGGAAATCATGATGTGAGGGAAAGTGTTACAAACGTGTTTTCCCCCGAGTTAAACCATACACTTTAGATGATTAGCTTTGTCCTTATAAAAAAAAGTCCGCCATCACCAATCGATGCTAAAGCTATACACCGGAGATTTCGTTGGACAGTATTTCTAGGAATGAGTTAAGCAACAAAATTGAAAGATATAGTTCAATTCATTTCAGTTTCCGATGACTTGTTCTGTATAAATATAGATTTCATTTGATAGGCGTCTTTTTAGGATATCCCCACGGAAACCCCCTTCAGCATTACGATTTAACATATCCTTTAAGATCAACATAACATAGAAAGGAATACCGCGCACAAAGCATACTAGTGACCCGTTAATCTCTCAACTATCTACGTAACAATGACGCAACAATTACCATACATTTCGATAGAAAATACGCCGATTCTCTAGACCGAATTACAAATCTATATTCAGCAGTTGTGTAACTCGGCCTCTACGCCTAAAATATCTTTGAAAACACTAAATTGTTCTCGTTTAGGTATTACCTCCAAAATTACATTACCTCCCATACATCCTGTCGAAAAAAATAAATTGTGCTTGAAATATTATCCACCTTCTGGCAGGACATTCTTTTAAAAGCCTTATCAGGCGTAAAGACCATTTTGTTATTCATAGTATCTTTTGCTTAAAAAAGCTTAAAAAAAAGAAAATCCCCCCTTCGGGAAGTCGCTTGCCACAAATTCAAATACTTAAAAATATTATAAAATCAGATCTTCAGTTTCTCGAAGAGTCGTTTCCGTTCATAACTTTCTTTTTGCCACAGTCATGGTGATTACACAAGGGTTTCCTTCACCATCACCTAGTATCGAAAGGCATTGGATTTAACGGCAGTATTTGAAAAAAAAATCCATTAATATTTAATTCTTTAAGAAGATAGGTTGTAATTGAATGACTTGCATGTGCATTCTTAATTTTTTTTCATAAATATGTGTACTGGCATTTGGGAATTCACGCAATTAATCTATTGAAAATGCCCTTCGAATCGTGATGAACAGCTGAGAGGTCTTTGTCGAAAAATTGGTGAACCTGGGCAAAACATAATATTACTTGGTAATTATGGCAAGATAATGCAGTTAAAATGTGATAGAAGCGCCGATGGTGGTTCGTGATTCTAGAAAAAACAATTAACAATCGTAGTTATTTTGTAATGCATGCAATAAACAAACAAAAAATTGAACTGTCAGGATGCATCTGATCAGGATAGATATTTTGTTTTTAAAAATACCTTGCATAATAATAAAAAGCCCACCAAAATGGAAATTGTCTCCTCACAATAGATTATATCATACATGATAAACTTTATCTTGACGTCTCACATTGGCTTGTATATACAGAGGTTACTTTATAACTGATTTTTTTTTCAGATACCATACAAAGATAAGAAAATAACCCGATAATAATCATAAACCGTTTTGTCCCCAAAATACTTCTTTTCTCATTAATCGGTTATAGATATCTTCAGAAATCATGATGTGAGGAAAAGTGGAACCGAGAGACATACCATACACTTTAGATGGTTAGTCTCACATTGGTTTCTATATACAGTGTCTATTTCATGTCTAATGTCTTTCAGATACCATACAAAGATAAGAAAATAAGAAAAATACACATTTTGATCCATTTCAGCATGCCGTAGCTTCTTCAAAGCTTTGTATCAATCACCGAAAAGAAAGAACATGGAAACAAAAAATAGCTTTATGAAAAAATGATGTTAAAAAAAGATCATACAATATACAAGAGCTATACAGTTTTATTTTCTACATTTCCTGTAAATGAAGATATTTAATATGAAATCTACCTCCTTGTGTTAAGCAAAAATGAATGAAGCCTGTTTGATTGTAAGGGAAACGACATAGAAAAAAGTACACACCATAACAAATATAATGTAAAATAAAGTAAAATTACAACTGCTACACTCGAACATGATCGCCTGAACGATAGTTTTTTCCTGTAAACTCCTAAAAAACTTGGTTACTTTCAGTTTAAGTATACTTTGATCACCCAGCGTATTGAAAATACATTGACATATTTAATCTCCAAAATAAACAATTATGAAGATTAATAACCTGTACAAGATAAATTAACACGCTACATCTGCAGAATGCAGTGAAAGTGCCATTAATCGATAATTAAAAACCACATCTGTTGGGGGTTTTAAGGCCATCGCACTCCGTACGGCTGTTCGCGATCCGATTTTGGAACAAATCGCATTTTACTAATTTTCTGAAAATGTGAATGGAACATATCATTTTATTTGAGGTTAAAATTAATTGAAAGAATACTAATATAACCATTTTGAAAGATTGCAAGCCTTTATTTTGGAGTAAAGGCCATATTAGTTTCAAATCGTAGCCAATCGTACGACTGCTATGACGTCATTACGACTAGATATTAAATTCGCTTTTATTCTAAGGAGGATAAGAGCAGAGTCACATATTTGAACATAGGTATTTGTACGATGATTAAGAACATTTCACAGTAAGATATTCCAAGTCTGAATATTAGCATCAAATTCTACTACATTTTTTTTAATCGGGTCGCAGAACAATCGTAAGGTGTGCGGTCGCCTTTATAAAGCTGTTCGTAATATTTACGCACGACTGGAACATGTTCTTAGGTGCTAAGTCAGCTCCAAAGGGATATATGATTTACCACGAGAAAGGGTCACCAGTCGTGAGCACAGTCACTCGTAACTTGCAAACAGCTTTATAAAACACTCGCCAGGTTCCAAAATACCCGTAACTGTATGCCCTCCTGCTGTTACTAATGATATGCCAGTATGGTATGAGAGCTACACACGTAGAAACAGAAAAATTATTTCCCGTAAAACAGTTTCTCTCATTATTATTGATCCGTTTAAACATTTTATTTTTTCATCATGAACAAAAAAAGATCATTCAGCATACAACAGTGATGATCACATTACAGATTGAACACATGGTAAATGTTACTCATCAGATCTCTTTATGAAATGCATACACACAAGTCCTAAAACACTTTTATTGCATTTATAATACTCAACACTTTCAGACCCCTCAAGAGAAATACATCGTCCGCAGAGTAATGAGTTCTTAAAATTGATAACATAGTCTCTCCATAGAGATATACATGTATACTCTATGAGTCTCTCAGACTTCTGCCGATGACGCAATCTGAGTTTGAATTACCGAGCATGCGCATGAGATAAGAATCCGAGATTGGCTAGGCCTGGCTCCGCCCACATCACCTGCCACTTAGGGGCTCAATGAGGTCGCGTCGCCAATAGACATGTATGCATTGAATGAGCGAATGTGACTGGACGGTCTTATCCATGTTTTACATATTGATTTACAAGCCCTCTCATCGTATAACTCACACAAATTCTAAAGAGAAATACATTCCGTCTTTCGAAATTCTAAAATCAAAATATTCTTTTCATTGCGTCATGAAGATCACGTCATAAACACACTCATCTGAAAAAGAATCTCTCATGTATAAACTCTATCATGTTTTTAATCAGTGGGAAAATATTAGGTTCAAATAATTGGTGGGAGACAAAACAAACTACGTTCCCTTCATCATCATCAAGATTTCATCATCAATAAGAACACATTCTAGTCTATTTTACATTAACCACCATAACCAAATTTTAATCTGACAACCCATTCACTCAATATAATTTTATTTGATTTCATATCAACAATCAACAAAATGTAATGATGTCGAAGGTGTACATTTTTTTAACGCCATATTAATGGAGAAGCCCACATATTTTATGCTACTTGTTTTTCACTTTTTATAAGACGATGTCAATCTTAATCATCAAGTCAAATTCAAAATGAACTTTTGAAGTCTTGGGAGCAGTATGGAATTTAGATAAGTTTCAATGAGGTTTGTCGTCGTGGTTACAACTTTTACAGCTTTTGTCATATATGTTCAGGTGGCGGATCCAAGATTTTAGAACGACCCCTCCCCCAATAAAAAAGGGGGCACAAGAACGGGACATGACATACCACATGGTACGGTTTGTGGAGACCAATGGGTCAAGTGTGGGGTTGGAGGGTAGGGGATGTTTCTCCTGTTCCATGACATTTACTCCGGCGACGACGGCTCCGATGGAAATTCTGCACGTTAAGCCAACAAAAAATCTAGCCCCCAAAACTAAATAAAACCTTATCCTTACAATATTCCTTATGCCGTCTGAGATATCAAGCCCGGAGCAAATGTCAAAGAAGCAAAAGTCGTGTCACGGTTCCCCCTGCATCTGTTGGACATGTAGGCCTATGTAGCATAAGAAGACATCATTTCTATTGCAATCAATCTTTGTGCATGGTTTGCCAAAGGATCCTATACGATCAATCGTATAATTCTTAGTAGCTTTAACGCCACATGAGGTCGGCCCACCACCCAACGGAGTATCAAATCAGCCATTGTGTTTGTGTGTGCTACATAGGCCTGAATCTAAAACAATAGGACACAACTTGAGAAAGTTCGGGAGCGCACCTGCAGTCGTCTAATTCGAATGCATGCAATAAGAAAGAAATGTCAGATTAAAACCTCGCAGTTGATTAGGGTCCGTAACGAAAAAGGTTGGCGATTTATAACAGGTATGAAAGAATACTTCTGATTGGTACCTGGTCAGCGTTTTGAATAAAATACGCATGCATGGCCAACCTTGATTGGCCAATGTCATTTGGCGATTGATGGCTAACCTTTGTGTTACGGAACCCAGGATCTACCTCGTCCTGATGATATCAAATCGCGAAAAGGAGAAGGGATTGCGCAGATTTCTTCTTTATTACGTAGGTATCTCGACGTGCTTCTTGTCTCCGAAGAGTTCTACGTCCACGGGGTCATCGGGGTTGGTGTCGTAGCCATAGAGAAAGTAAGGGTTGCCGGGGATGTTAGCAGGGAAGGCGGCGGGAAGTGTGTCTCGGGCTCGTTCCTCGAAATGATAAACTCCGGTTTCAGCGAGAAGACTGTGAAAATGGGATAGTCAATGAGAAGAGAGAATGCGATAATATTATGGTGATATACTTATTTTAACACCATGCTTTGACTACTACTACTGCCCTGTCAAAACGTTTTAAGCACGTTGCTTAGACCCGTCATTCTAACAAAAAACTGTTAAAATTGTTTGAGCTTCTTAAAAATTGTTTACATTTCTTTTTAAAAACAAATTCTAACAACTTAAAAAAAAATATTTGTTGGAGTGACGTGTTTAAACAACGTGCTTATTTTTTTTTAAACAGCGTTTATATATTGTACTACTATACTACTGCTAATACTTCTAATACTACTACTATTAATAATAACAATAATGGCAACATTGATAACAATAAACATATTAAAAATTATGATAATGATAATAACAATAATAGCAATTTATTAGTATGATAAAAATGAAGGAAACATGTGGCAGATTATATAACGTATTCATGGTTCAATTTGCTTTCTACTACATGTACCCGTGTCACCAAATCTCCTCGGTGATATCAAGAGCCAACCAAGGGAAATACCGATGTTCACATCACATTATTCCGGTAGATAACAACATCCAATTGATAGTCAAAATTCACATAATTGCCTATATAAACCAATCTCAGAGAAACGTGACATTTCTTCAAAACGCGGCTGAGTTGCAAAATCTACCCCAAACACGCAGTGACACCAAGGAGTGTTATACTATTCAAGTATCATTCCTTTGTGAAGTCACGCACAAAAAATCACTAAAACGTCAATTACATCGTGTTTGCACGTAGGTTCACGAGGCGTGCATTTCCTAGTTAACACAAAGTTTGTTAAATTGGCGCTTTGACGACAACATCACAATGAGATAACCTGCCAATAATTGACAAACCTTACTTTTACACCCCGAAAATAATTGTAAATATAATGCCAGGAGAAAATTCATCATTTGTCAAATGGATGCAGTACCAAATTTCAGCAACATGTTCACAGTTGTACGTGAAGAAACAGAAATAAGACAGTTAGAACATTTTAAAGATTAACACTGATTCACCTAAACACAGCTCTACGTTTAATATTTGTTTTTCACATGTCAACTCACTGACCAAAAAATATTGTGTGATTTAAGTGCATTTACGGACAGGTCACATCATACAGCACACTCCAGTCCAGTTGCATGAAAGTTATTACCAAGCATTCTGACCATGGCAATGATAATTGTTTCTAAAAAAGATCGTTTTTATGGCGCAGTCACATTTCCCATACGGCTGCCGTACGGAGAGTCGAAAACAGCCGTTTTAACATTTTGTAAATACCAGCAACATATAGGTGGTTCGAATAAAAATGAATCAAACGGCTGTTTTCGACTCGCCTTACGACCGCCATAGGGGAAATGTGACTGCATTACACAAGAATCAAGGTATGTGGCACGTTCCTTTTAAAGGCAAAGTCCACCCAGGTGTAAAGTTACCTTTTTTCAGTTCATAAAACAGCGAATGAAAAAGTAACACTTTAAGGTTGGTCAAAGAACGTAACAATGCGAGTAGCTCCCCACATCTAATAAAAACCTAACAAATCGCATTATTTTAATGATGTATTCATGGATGACTGAATATATATATATATATATATATATATATATATATATATTTTTGTTTCAGTGAAAGATGTATGCAAAAGGAAACATCCCCTCTGAAATGATGACCACATTATACTGCAAATATGAAAATACGACGTGACACATTTGCAGTTCTTTCCTTTATACCAGTTACGATGGAAATAGAAGTGGTAGCAATGTGAATTGCATTTTATTCCCTGTGGTAACGTTATGAAAACGATGTGGTTTGCTTCGACGCCTCATTCTAATATGCAATTTTGTAATAGACCAATTTTGTAATACAACCACAAAAAAAACACAAAGTTTACACGTTAGGTTGGTCGGTAGGATATACATGTATCGTGTCGCGTGACTGATAATGTGTTTATTGGTCAAAATGGCGTCTGAAATAACCACAGCAGTATGCAATGATAATAAATCAAATTAAGATATTCATGCGTAGAAAGATGTTCCACTAATAAAAAAATATCATGATAAACGTACAGTCGCACTTAGATACTGATAAAAAAAAGTATTGAACGTCGAAAATTGCGGTTTTAAATCTTTGCGCCCCCATCAATCTGGGGAGCGTTTCATCAATTTTTCTTTGTGGAATCTGACACCTTTCTTAGATTTTGATTGACTAAGAGGTACCGTTCCTGTGGTAACTGTCGGATAAAGTCCTTTCATGAAACGCTCCACCTTCTTTCCTGTTTTATTTTTGTCTTCGCTTTTTAACAGAAGGTTGTAAAGGTTAGTCCAAATTTAAATAACATCTAAGACAAACAATGGAGAACTTGTATTCGCTAGCTTACCCCATCCCGGGAAGAGGGAGGGTAGGGGCAGTAGTACAGTGCTAACCCAATTTTGATTACCTATCTCTTCTTTTTTGTTTTTTAAGGAAGGGGGATGCTCTCATATATGCTTTGATTCATTTTTTTTACGAGGGGGGGGTATAATCCCCCCCGGTATTAGCTTTCCATGCAGGTTACGCCCTGGTTTCAATCCTAATAATGCACTTTTTTGAAGATGATTCGTGCGCATGCAGTGATAAACGGGAAGAGGGCGACAGCTACTGTCATTTTTCAATTAGTAAAAAAAAGTGGAGAAAGGGGAACGAAAGACGAACAAGTGGAATGCCTCTGGCCGTCTCACCTGCATCACGCGGTTCAATATAGCAGCAGTGCTGACTTTGAATACTACTCTAACTCGCACAAGATGTTCAGTGATACATGGTTACTCTTATGTCCACTTTTTATGAACTAGACCAATAAACTTACAGAGATATGATGGTTATTCAGCAAAAAACCCCAACATGGCCAAAGTTCATTGACCTTACATGACCTTTGACCTTGATCATGTGACCTGAAACTCGCACAGGATGTTCAGTGATACTTGATTACTCTAATGACCAAGTTTAATGAACTAGACCAATAAACTTTCAAAGTTATGATGGTAATTCAACAGATACCCCCGATTCAGCCAAAGTTCATTGACCCTAAATGACCTTTGACCTTAATCATGAGACCTGAAACTTGCACAAAATGTTCAGTGATGCTTGATTACTATTATGTCCAAGTTCCATGAATCAGATCCATAAACTTTCAAAATTATGATGGGAATTCAACAGATATCCCCAATTCGGCCAAAGTTCATTGACCCTAAATGACCTTTGACCTTGGTCATGTGACGTGAAACTCGTGCAGGATGTTTAGTGATACTTGATTAACCTTTTTAAGTTTCATGAACAAGGTCCATATATTTTATAAGTTATGATGACATTTCAAAAACTTAACCTCAGGTTAAGATTTCGATGTTGATCCCTCCAACATGGTCTAAGTTCATTGACCCTAAATGACCTTTGACCTTAGTCATGTGACATGAAACTCTAATAGGATATTTAGTAATACTTGATTAACCTTATGGCCAAGTTTTATTAACTAGGTTCATATACTTTCTAAGTTATGACGTCATTTCAAAAACTTAACCTCAGGTTAAGATTTGATGTTGACGCCGCCGCCGCCGTCGGAAAAGCGGCGCCTATAGTCTCACTCTGCTTTGCAGGTGAGACAAAAACGAAAGAATACTTAACAAAATGTGTCGAGTATCTTAATAATAACTTTAAAATATGAGGGGGAAAAATCACATTTGGCTCTTCTTGTCCCAACCTTTCGAAGTAACATGGCGCCGTCCGAGGGTGCATCTGAATCTCTTTTTTCCCTTTTACTCAAGTGAGGGACCTTCAATTCATTCCCAAATTGATACTTTGATATCTAATATCATACTATGTTTAATGTATGGATGGACCCTACGGGTAGGGTCCATGATTTAATATAGGGACAATTGAGTTCCAATACATACCAATGAGAGATGACGACATCCACGTATATGCACGAATCACATTAGACGTGATCTTAAACCTCGCCACGCTAATGTTGTAATTTTGCACATTTCTACAATCAAATTCAGCAATCGTTCAATTTATTCTATACTAAAGAAGCTATTAAATATCTATAATACTTGGGCAATGTTTAAGCAATAATGATCAGTATCAATTATGTAATATGAGAAACTATCCCCCAGGATCAATTCTGCGTACAAATAATATTTATGCAAATGAAGAGCTTTATTCTTATAGGCTTAAAAGTTGGAAAGGAAATATGTGGTTATGTACGTACATGATAAGAAGGATGTAAGCCTACACAAAACTGATTATATCGAGATAAGTCATATATTGAAATCATGGATATGTCTTGAGCCAATGCAGACGATTTTAGTAATCAAGAAAAAAAACATTCTTCCCTTTGGCGTAGAGTTCAATCACACGCCTTGCCCCAACATCAAATATAATTCACAAAATTGAAATTCCATTTCCCCTGGTCGTAAAAGCAGGGTTTGCTTCACAGTGCGTTCAGCGCTGTGAAGGCGAACCCCAAACACCCTTACAAATCTAAAAACAAGGATTAAAGTAAGTAGATTTCACTTACAGGATCCGCTTCCAATCTTTATTTGATAATAATTCCTACGTTCTGTCGCATTCTTTCCCTCCGCTCCGTGCAATTCTACTGATAGGTATACGAATTTCATCAGAATAAATGGTTTTCAGCGCAAGAGGACCATCACGGGGATTCTTTTCGTCTTCTATACCTCAAGCTTGAGCGTATGGATGAAGTGATATCTGTTTACCAACGAATACCACTGAGTGTTTGATGGTAGATGGATGACACCCCCCCCCGCATACACCATCCCTTATGCAACTGTCACATCGCAGGGAAACCAAGCTTGGCGGACAATTGATAGTATGTTATTACCAATGACATACTATTGGTCGTAGGAGTCGAGTTTGTTAGTTTGTTGGTGTGACTTTGAATTGAGTTGATTACCAAATATATCAATGTCAGGTACAATTACATGGTATAGCACATCACATAATAAACAAAACATTTGGTAATTGGAGCTAACATAATAGCAATAATTATGCTAATCGAGGTTATCCCCAAATAATGTCATTATCATAGTTCAAACAATAATTTTAACTAAATCTCAATAGTGTACATCAACTTCAGTAACTTATTACTGTTGCAGAAAACTTTACCGACGTATGCTATGGAAGGCCATCCCTGTAATTAACAACAAATGCCAAAGTTTGCTACAGTTAGCATGCGCGTGCTGAAATCAATCATGCGCATGTTTGATTGACCAATTACCGCGTTCTATTTATGTTCAGCATGCGTATGTTATTAACTTACATCAGCTTGTAATGTACATGATACATATCAGTGCCGTAGCATTTCTGTCGAGTTGAAAACAACTGCGTTGCGATGTTGAAACATCCTCACTCCTGGGAGTGTATGGGAGGGGACGGTTCTTGTTTCAGCACTTTTCCGCAATTTGCCAATTTTGGCAAAATAAACAAATTACCACAAAGCAATGTAAATAAAATCCTTTAATAAAAATGCAATATACATCCTACCAAGTGGTCAGTTTTTGGATACTTTGAATACAGACACACACAAATAAACACCATGCAAATTAAACATTTTATGGCACACACATATACACATACGCGCTTGCATATGCTGCGAACCATATTCTTTGCATATTTACAATTGCAAAATTTTACTTTTTACAGAGGCAAATAATTTTTTTCATCATGTGTGTATGAAATAATAAAAAATGTCAGTAAAGCAACTCTTGTCGTACCTATATTTTGAATTTTGGTCCGACTCAAACCATACACGTCCAGTTTATACACACACACACACGCACACACACACATATATTTACATATGTCCATGTATATGTAATAGTAATACCTCAGTCAAATTTGCTCTACGGCGGCCGGACGGCGAATCGAACACAGCCGTTTATACATTTTTTGTAGCTCTACATATACATGTAGCTAGTTTGAATAAAAATGCTGTTTTCGATTCGCTGTAGGAAAAACGTTACCGAAGTATCAAGTATAAGCTAGTATGGTGATAAAATGAACTTCTATGTATGACAACAATCTGAGTTTACCCAGAGTTCAACATAACAGGTCACAGAGTTAACAAGCCTTATGTACAGTCCCATCAACGAAATCACACTAAGACCAATCGAAGGTGCGCCATGGGAAATAACGTAATAACTCTGATCGGTAATGGGCCATTACTGTTTGTGTGACCGCAACGTTAAACTAATAGTACATTATAACTTAATCACAAGATATGTGCGAGGATGTTTAGTACTTACACGTGGGTGGTTGGGCTAACGTTGATTTTGAGTGCTTCGCTGTGTGACTCCATTTTGTTAGCTAGGGTGACGTTGTTACCAAACAGGCAATACCTGGGCATTTTCTGACCGACGATTCCCGCCACAATTTCCCCCGTGTGCAGGCCTATACGCATCTGTATAGAAAGAAGAATGATATATGACACCACCGTAAGTCATGGAATCAATTGAAAATCAAACTTTTGATAAGCTAGCCTAATATGATAATAGTACTACAGTTGTAGAGAGTTGAGATTGAGTGAGAAACATCTCAACTAGATCACAAATCTATAAAGGTATGGATAAATCTGACTTCTCTTGGAGGCCACAACAGCAGGCTTCCAAACAAGGGAACATTCATTGTGTTACGCAATGAGCCGGGAATGTTGCCATGCCAGATACGCATAATTGAAATATGCAAACAAGTAGTAACGGAGAATTCCATTTATCCGTTATTGTTGATGAACTACTTCCGTAGTCAATTTCAAATTCAATTTTTGCCGCTATGTATTGCATTCTCTTGATACTGATATGTGGTCGTAGGCATCTATTATTCATAACATTACAAATCCAACAATAAGCATGATAGGTAGACAGGTACGAGATTTTCCATTCTCTGGTCCATGTACTTGTTTTTGTTCAAAAATAAAAATTTAGAAGTTAGCTTATCAAATTATTTTGGACTATACGTCTACTTTTTTTCTTAACTTTTGGAGTGCCAGATACACCGCAAATCAAATTGATTATGTACATGTATCATTGAAAGGAGACATCTAATTGCAATTATTCCTTTCTTTGCTATAGCTTTAAATTCGCTTTGAATCATTATCTGAATTGGTATCGTAACAGTAGCCAATTGTGTCACCAATCTCAACAAAAGTTGTTAAATGTAAGCATGAACAATATAAAACTGCGTTGGTATAACTGGAAGCTTTGAATTCGTCAATTTTCAAACGTGAGCCTCCCCCATCCCTTGTAAAATCAAAAGAGATTGCTGAAAACCTTCACACCTCTAAGGTCAGGCATGGTCGGGTGGAAGTGAACTGGGGAGCGTTTCATGAAAAGCTTTGCCAGTGACTTTCGCTGACTTATTTGCTCTCTGCCAATCAGATGCAAGGATTTCAGTAGCTTATAACAATAACCACTGGTGATCTGTATCATGAAATATTCCCCCGATGAAAATTCGAACGATAAGGTACATGTTATGTTAAAAAGGTATTGCAATACCTTTGCCCAGGTAAATCATTCGACAATAACACAGGATGATGCAACAGTCATAAGAACGAAAACGATTCCAAACTGATCGATACTTTGTCATTGGTACTCACGTAATGAATTTGATCGGTGTGGAAACGGTTTCATGGGTGTGACTGTGCACGTCAAGGAGTAGCTCAACGTGCAAAGAAATTTAGGCCAACATTGCGAGTCATTACTAATACACTGAGCTGTTTTATCCGTAATCAACCTTGGCAGATACTACTTAGGTTTACAACACGATGCACTTGCTTGGGATAAGATAAAACCACAATAAAAGCTTTTTGTCAATTTCAATTCATCACACTCGATAACAAAGACGGATTTGATGGTATTGTATTAAGGATTTTGTGCCATCATGAGTTGAAATACATGAATTAATAATGATTCTGTCTCGGTATAATCTTCCCAATCCAAATTCCTCTCATCTGAACATCGTGATCTTTCTTTCGACAGTTTAGTAGTGTAACCTCCCACTTCCATTTTATTAAATTACACAGTATTAAATACAATGGAACATTTTACAATCAATCAAAAGGGATTATGCGTATTATGAATTCGCAAGATGTTGATCAAACATACTAACGTCTTTTTTCTCGAAAGGCTACACTCTCATTTAATTGCTTTACCCAACAACACAAAGAGAACCCTTTTCCAACCAATAAATAGGGATTATTATCTATTACTTTGAAAATAAATTTGCAATATCCTAATAAAATAACTCTGAAAGCATTTAAGGAGGCATCCCTTTAAAAAGGGAGCTACTACTTCCATTTTATTGCATCACAAACAAGCACAAAGACGACCTTTTCAATTAATTAAAGGAATTATACTTGATTGTTTTGAATATTTTCTAATGTATTTATAACAAGGTGTTATAGGATAGTCCCTAAAGCTTTGTCACGGGTATATCAATATATACGACATAAAGGGTGTTGAATTTTTCGCAATCCTCGAAGTTGGTATGTAGGTGAGAGTTGGTGATACACTTTATTCCTTAACACTTTATGATATCATATTTTAATAGATATGGTAATACTAATAGTCTTAATTGAATAATGAGATTCCCAGTACTGTATACTGATAACTGTGTATGGGGACAGTCAAATGTTTGAATTATATACAGTAATTCCTTCTTTCAAAATGCACAAACACAAAAAAGGAAGTGAGAGCGACATTATCGACTATATCTGTTTGCATACTGCCCACTTTGTGAATAAAACTGTTAAAAATCCAAATTTGAAAACGTAATAACATCATTAACATCAATAACATTATTATTTCAAATTAGATTTTTATGAAAATTCCAGTGTAAGCAAAATTTGATTTTTCACCTTTCAATCAAATAAACTAGTTGTGAAGATACACGTATGTGTTCCAAATATATCGTCACAGCTAGGAAAAAAATCATAAATAAAACATGAATTTCCAAATGTTACGAAGGAGTATATCAATCTGTATACTTTTTTAATGATAATAATTTTTCAATATTTCAGAGCGAGTGACATTTCTGCAATCTGTTATTAACATGCTACCGCCCTTCCCATTTACTTAAAATATCTGACAAAACTAATAACAAAGTGCTATGAATAATTTATAGCCAATTTAAAGTAGCTGATACGAAGCTCATATCTGTTCTCACAAGTGCAATTTTCATAATTTATCGACGAGTTATCATTGTCAGCTATATAATCCAGGGATGTTATCATGGTTATAGGATTGGCGTCGTCGGTCTTGGAAGCATAGAGGATGCAATAATGCATCACCTTAACTCCCATTCCCGGGTATATATATAGCTAGGGTCGCACCGAAGCTGCAGAGCCTGTGAACAGGATTAAAGTAAGCCGATATTAAATCTACCGCATAACGCATCTTCACACGTTGCCAATTTAATACAATCTCTTATCTCTTCACGCAAGGTGGGATCCATAATTAAAAGAAGGATTCCCTTTTTTTTGCTCAAGCCGAGATGGAAAGGTTGCCCAAAGCGCATCGAGAATGGGCGGTAAAGGGTTGATGATGAATTATTCAATATTTCTGGGTCTGTTGGGGACAAGTTTTGACAAAGAATTTGGTTTAGAAGTGCAGAAACGCAGAGCTATATGTTACAAAGTGCATTTACTTTTTTTTTCACTCATGAATAAATTTACTTTGGATACGATATTGTTGTTGTTATCAGAATAAAGCCATTCACCTGTTTGTGGTATTTCCAATTATGTTTTATCTGCGTTTAGATCATATTTGCAACGAAAGATCAAATAGAAGCCTACATACACTTGAACGTATTCTAGACTTGACCAGTTATTCAACAATTTACCTTAAAGTCAGTCAAACATTTAAGAAAATATGCCCACTTTCCTGTTTGAAGTGTCTGGTTTTATTCTTTCATTGAGACGAGACAAACTACAATCAATCATATGTCTGTATCTATTTAACCATTCACATGCCTTTATTAGTAGTGGGGTTACCAAAACATAAAATATCAATGCCCTAGATCAAATTGTTCATGGGAGGGGGAGCGGGGGGGGGGGGGGTTGGCTGAGTTTCGAAGTTCATGGACATGCGAAGAACATGCAAAGAATTTTCGCCAAGGAACATGAGGAACAATCCCATCCCGGCGAAGAGGAGTATTTCACGTTTCGATTCGGAAGAGCACGATTCGCAATTTAAGGTTTGATGATTGTTTGCGGGCGAAAGGAAGGGAAATAATGATGTAAAACAAATGAAATGGAGTGCACACGTGACCTGGCATTCGTCAAGGTGTCCATTTTGATGCGAGAAGACATTCCTTGTCACGAACATACGCATCGCTTGGACTCACGCCTCATTTAAGTTGGATACTTCGCATAGACCGTGGTCTTTCTGAGATTACCAAACCAAGATGTAATGTGTATGGAAAAGAGGACTCACTCTACCGAGAAACCATAAACCGCCGATTTTTCCGAGAATGATCCACAAATGAAGAAAAATACAACACAGCGAGCATGAAATCCTAATCGCATCTTATTTCGATTGAGATAGGTCAAAGACCTTATGTCCCATTACCTTTCAAAACGGTGTAATCACTCTGTATGACGGATATCAATATACTAAGTGGTATTACCAAGGATGTTATGTGCCCTGGATATTCAGAAGGTAACGTTTAATAGCGGGGGACGCATATACACAGTGGTCTACTTTCATGGATGGAGTAAGTTATCCATGTCTGGTCACAGCTCTAACTTTTATTTTCAAGCATATAACCTTGGCGTACACAAAATCCTTTTAAACAACTTGTTTAAAAATCTAAACAGTTGATTAAAAAGTTAAACAGTAATTGTTAGAGTGACGGGCTTAAACAACTTGCCTAAAGTTTTAAACAGCGTTTTTACAGTGTAAGGTGCTAATACATTATCAAATACCTTATTAAACCTAGCAGAGTATAAGAAAGCTAAATGATAGCAATATTGATATAGCACAAAGATACACAGATACGTCTCTGCATTTCTCTACGTAATGTTGCGCCTAAGTTTGAATCAACGTATTCCGATGTCAGTTTGAATTTTTAATATAACGGAAATGTAGCAGATTACATCATCACTTAGGAGCTCAAACTGAGAGTGAAGTTGTTCGATTAGTAGATTTATCATGGTGAAGTCACTAATACTTCGTTCCCTCTGTCGTGCGATCCTTTACGAAAGTAAAGATTGGCCTTTCGTAACTGATCTCGAACTTCTATGAACCATTTAATTTTATTTACGACCAATACGTTTGCCATGACTGATCTGATACGATCTGATAAGATCACTTTGATTACTCCACGATTAAGTACGCCATTTGAATCTTGGCGCAAATCGCGACAGTTGGAACTAAGTATTACGCACTCACACATTTCCAGATACACTTTTGACTCTATATAGAGCTAACTTAAGTGATCTTAGCGGAGAATCGACTCAATTCGAGCCAGAGCAACTCTGAAAAGATAGGTAACAGCTTGTGGATCAAGAAAACAAAACTATTGAAGAGAAGCTGACCAAAATATTCTTTTTGGAAGAACTTAGAATATTCATGGCATACCTAGTCGAACCATGCAGAGGAGCCACGTGGACAGATTATAAAAAAAGACAAATTTGACTAGATCGGGAGGCCAATTCCTCAGTAAAATCTGAAAAGATCTGAACAGGGTTTCATTCTCAACGAAATTTACTTACCCTCAGTGCGTTGCCTTGATGTGACTTGACGGCGGCGGCAGCCTCCATCATTTTGATCGCCATCTTAGCTGCTAATTGCGCATGCGTATTGGAAGATTTGTGAAGACCCGAAGCTACGCAGTACGCGTCACCAATCGTTTCCACCTAAGGAAGATAAAAGGGAGAGATGATGCATTAAGATAGGCAAGTTTATTCGTATTACCTTTGGAAAATGTTAACGATAACATTCTTAAACCATCAATTTCGACTGGTTCTAAAGCAACCCCTGACCTCCTAAAGTTTTGATATTGATAATAATTGGTGGATCTATGATAAGCGTTTTTTGCAGAGAATACAAGAGGATGAAACCATTTATATCCCGACTATAGTTCGAGCTACCACATTACCAACAGCGCCCAGTGCATTCAATGAATTAATCCTGTCTGATAATCATTTACATAACCTTGGTTGTGAATTTCTTGCTAAAAGAACATCCGCCATCGTTTGGATTCGAACCCATGACCCTTTGTTTGAGATATTAGGATCAGAACCACTAGACCTCGACTCACCCACACATGGCACTCAAGAGAGAGAGAGAGAGAGAGCGGTGCAGCAACAACACAGAGACTCGACCCAAACCTCCTTCAATTAACAGCGACCCAATTTTCTTAGCCTGTCCAAATTTTTCTGACCAAAATCTCATTCATTTTGGAGAGAATTTTTTTTTTGCCGATCAAAATCCAAAATCACCTTCATCCACCTTTACGAGCACACCCGCTTTGAAAATCGTTCCCAGGGCCTTACACCTACGCTATATGTGGCTATGATGATGACCGTTATAAAATAATTGGTGCGTGTTCCTATGCAAATGATATTCTGATTTACTGCTGGGTATTCTGGCTTTTCCCCAGGAATTTTATCTGTCCCTCTTACGCTCAAATAATTACCACACATATTATTCTCCTTTATATGGGCGAACAGCACACGGGGTGCAGTGGCTTAACCCAATACTTCTGATATGAATACTAGCCCAGAAAATGACACGAAGTGCCTGGAGATTGGGACTTGATGTATTGGCATATCGGAAGAAATGACAGGATTCATCAATGGGCATGGTGACGAGGTTCATCCTCCATGGTGTCTCGGGTCTTCTGAAGACAGTAGCAGAATTAGAACAGGCGACTTTATAGCCGTGTAACCCAGCTAACATTGTCTGTCAGGAGAGACCAGCAATGTAACTCATGAATACTCGAATGCAGGCGAACAGAAAAGTGGGGCAGGGGATCGGAGAGAGGTTAATGAAGGAAAAGATCGTGATCGGTATATCGATAGCAGGACGATAATTGATGAGCCCTATCGCGATTGTAAATCACACGCGTAGCAGAGGGAATGAAATTGCATGCAAACGAATTGTTAGGAGGGAAATCTCCCGTTTCAAGCTTGTAGACCTTCAATCTCTTTAGTTCTTTGAATATGAATATCCAGAGCGAAAAATGTGTTGTTTCCTTTGCATAAAAAGATGAAAATTCCATACACATCGCATAGTATTAATAATGAATTTTTCCGAATTCTTATCGACTCAGAGAACACTTCCAAAAAATTATATAGTATTGTCTTATAACTGATTAGAAGAACCGTTTAATTGCAGAGTACGTGCAAAAACAGATGCGTTTCACAGACAATGCATGTAAAGGATATACACGAATTAATGAATTAAGTAAAAAAAGAAAAGAAATCTGGACTGATTAGAGAGTGAACAGTGAAAGTTCAATGTCGTATAATAATAATCTATAAAATAATTTTATTCAGCTCATGCTTTGAATGTAGGTCGTTATCACAAGGGGGCGTGATAATTTTTACGAAGGCTCGACTGCTACCTGTATATTTTTGTTATTGCCAAAAGTGATCATTTTATCATCAAAAAGGATTACTTCAGCTAGAATCTTCTCGATGCTGTGAAGTCTTTGTTCCAGGCTTTAAGTGCATTACAGCTTGGACAGGGATTTGAACAGCGTCAAACCGACTGACATCTCTGCATTATACTACAACTAGACGGATTAGACGAGACATTTTGCAAAATTAACAAGGTACTCGTCAAGTATACATGGGAACGTTTAATAATGTAGAATAAGTCTAACTAGACATGCTCCGTTAAATACCAAACAGAATTCTTGCTAAGGTTGAACCCTTCAATCAATGTGCTATGTCGAAACTTCTTGAAATTGTAATTTTCAGCTGACCGGAAGGACGATACGGATGCGAACCTAATGGCGCCAGACGGGTTTAAGCTGGACTTCACTGGGCAGTGGACAGTGTCGCAGTGACAATTCAATGGCTGTCATCAATTGCAGCTATCAATCATTACATTTTACGGATCACATATTCGATTCTTCTTTTAAAATGGAGTAGACATGTGGTGAAACCTCAGTGGCGACGAAAGAAGCGCAGTGGTTTCTTCGCGTTTTTCTTTTTCTTCTTCACTCTGGGAAAAGAAACTGATATTTCTTGTTTCAAGAGACACAATGCGAATTCTTGTCTTCTTTAAGCCTTATTTTCGAAAACCAGCCCCTCCGTCACCACTATCATTTTTTTTCTATTGGAACATTTGCCATTCTCAGAGAAGGGAGGAGGAAATGTGGAAAGATGGAGAAGAAGGGGGGGGGGGGGTGGGGGAGGAGGACGCTACACGAGAAGCTTATATAATGTGGGGACTGCAGAGGTTCGTCGATCTGGTTCGTGCGTGCGCGTCCGAACGGGTCCGTGAATGTTAGTGGGAGAGCTAGTGTACATGCATTGAGCTGTAGAGTCTCACATAAAGCTCAGTTTGTAGGAAGAGAGAGATGTAATGAGAGATGGAATGGAGATAATCAACGTTTTGACATTTGTAATGCTAAAACGCCAGCAGCTCAGGTAGACAAAGGGAGAGGAGAGAGAGAGAGGGGGGGTTTAAAAGTGAGAACTTTGCATGTTCCGCACCATATTACGATCAACGTGGTGACTTCGAAAGGGGAAAACATGTCTCCGGTAAAATCTTTTCTAGAACATGTGTTGTACCGTTACTGGGTTTCCGGGATTGAAAAGGACACCCACCTACATCTCAAACATGTGATATAGATAAGATTCATTGCTTATAGGCCTGACAGCTCAGGTAGTTTATCATTTATCGGAACAGTCGGTTGTTGATCGCTTAAACCGGTATGCCTATCGGGTGTGCGCGTGAGACGGCTATCTTGGGTAGATATGGAACAATAGGGATTTGGGGCGATATTAAGTGAATCCCTACAGCTATCGCATAGCCATTATAGCGAGGTGCCGTGGCCGAGTGGTCTAAGGCTATATATAGAAAGTCCGGGGTTCAATCCCCGGCCACGGCACCTATGCCCGTGAGCAAAACATTTAATCTACAATGCTCTTTTATCTTGCTTTCAAACAAATGGAAATGCTGTATGGATTATTGGTAACAAGGTGTGCACTTGTTTAAAAAAAATTATGATCACGGCTATACGTAGACTGAGATTAATACTATTTAAAAGGATAATTGTAATTATCCTTCTATAGTAATCATCTAGGGCGCAAAGCCCTTCAATTGGTAGCGCCATTTATCTTTCGTATCCCGTCACTGATCCAATACAAGTTGTTTGTAGACAGCGAAAGAAAAAAAAACTATTCAGACTGGACTTACTGGTTTGTGGGTGAGCATCTGGGTAAACTTCGAGTTCTCTTATTTTCCTAGAACAACAAACAAACTCTACGCGTTGAAGTCTTAAGCCTATATTTGGGCGAAAACTGACATTCTTTACTTCCTCTATCCGCTTTGGCGCCCTTTTTTGGGGGAAAGGATGCGATCTTTTGTTTGTAACCCTTCCTTCCCTCAGGTAGCGCTGTCAAGCTGCCAGTCAATTTCAGGCTGAATAAATACATTAATCGCATCTAAAAAGCCTTGAAGAAAGACTGTGAATGGGAACCAACGGTTGGCGCTTTCCTGACTAGAAGTCTTGTCTACATTTTCCCCAATGTCGTTGACAGTGGCTTCGCATTTGAATTCAACAACCCCTGTGGTTACTGCCCTAACGGGCCTGAGAAGGATCGTTTCACGAAGTGCCCAACCAATCATTTCCAATGGCAGATTTTGATCTTAGCCAATCCGATCGAAGGATTTCTGAAGCTTATGACGATTACCATTAAAAATCAATGACAAATCGCTTCATGAAACATTCTCCAGGGATTAACATGATACCTGGACAAAGAAAGGAGAGACCTGAGGGTTTGAACTGTCAATCACTGGACTATTGAGTGTTAAGGTCAAGCGGCTGAAAAAGAAGTAGCCTTACAACGACGCGTAGGACGCCAGCGATTCATAATGTTACCAGGCTGCGTTTTAAACATCAACACTTCACACGTTTCTTAAAATCAGTCTTTCTCAACATTTCAAGTTAATCCTTTATGATAAAATTTAATCGTGGAAATTGAAAGAGAAATGAAATGAAGTTGTTTTATCTGACAGATCAAAGAGACTGGGTAGCCTGACAATCCAAAGTTATTTTCAAGATCAATGCATTTTAGATTGTAGTTTACTAAGAGTATTCGATATTGATACTATTGATTCTTATCAAAAACTTTGTGAATAAACATAAAAATTTTCTGTTTATTCTTGGATTTTAATCCAGTGTCTTGTCTCTCATTATAGTCTATCTCGGTGGGAGAATCGTCTTTAGAACGCTATAACTAAATATGCCTTCACAAACCGTCTTGGCGCAACTTAGTAGTATTGGTCTAGACACCTTCGGGCAATGCTTCACGATACATGTCATTTGACATCAAAATAATCACCAGACTCAGACAATGCTAACAAAATTAGTGGAGGAATTCAAGTGATGCTTGCAAAGAATTCCCACATGGAGTTGGAAAGAGATTGCAAGGTGACAATGAGTCAAGGATGATCAGGAGTGTAGAATGACATCATCGTCTCCCGTATGACCCGCCAATAACTACCAAATGCAATCCAGTGTGTCCTTGAGGGTTTTTTTCGGTCGTCGATTTTTGCGACCCTTGCTCGGGTTGGTCTTCGAGCTCTGCAAAACCTCTCTTGCGACCTGTCACTTCCGTCCACTCGTCATCTCATTTCAACTTATCTTGTCGTACAACTTGAACCGGGAGATCATAAGGGGGTGGGTCTTGAGGCTGTCTGGTACGGACGACCGATACAAGATTCTTGTATGGCGCCAAGTTCGCGCGCACATTCTGCATTCGATCACGTGACCTTCTTTTCATCAAATGGCCCAAAAGGGCGAGATACTCTATGCGGAGCACAGTAAAATGACTGGGAAGATCTAAAGACATGACCCATATCAATCGGTTAAGATAAGAGATCCATGTCAGATTAGATTGGGGCGGAGATAGGCAGAAGGACGGCAATTCGAAACGAGAAAATAGAAGGCACAAAATTGAATCCCCAAGATGACCTACTTCTATGAGAGCATAAAGTCCCCAAAACACTACTTTACCCAAAACATCAATATCAGAATCAAGCCCATAGTTGGAATTGGACCTTTAATAACTTTGAAAGGTTACACTTAGATGGATTTGCTCATGTATATATGCACTAAAATGTTGCTTGGGGTTGAATATGAATAAATCAATAATCGGATTTAGTTATAGGGAGGGTAGGGATAGGACGTGTCAATGTAGGCATTGGATTTCTCACTTTATCTGCTTTTGAAAGCCTCTGTAGATATTTGGCACCTAGCTTGTGTCATTTAATCAATTAACAAGGAATCGAAACACCACGGCATATTTTGTAATGTACTTGAAGGAGACAGAAATAGATTGTGTGGTATGTGTGTGTGAGGTGGGGGGGGGGGGTAGGGAGAATATACGTAAAAGGAAAATGTGCAGCATTGCAAGATTATAATGTATTACCTTGGTTACGATATAAACTGTGGCCATCTTCATACTCGTCCCTTGACACAAAAATATTCTTGTACCCTTAAAAAAAAACCAAGAAAGCCCACACCTCTGCCACATTTTTTAAGATATAAAATGACAAATCAGTTGAAAATTTAATCAGACTACAATGCCTTTCGGCGCTCCTTTTTTATTAAAAAGCCATTTGGAAAAAAACATCTAACTGATATGAGCTGCTTTAACTCATATATTTAAAAAAAAAGAGAGAAACAAAAATGTGGTGACATCCATCATTACGATAATCAATCTCGAAACAGACATTTCCTTTTTCAATTCTTGCCTGATGATTAGTTTACATTAGTTTCTTATTTCATAAGCAAAGTGGCCTTTAGTTGTCCCGGTTGTTTTGTACCATTTAAATAGTTATTTTGATGATCTTATCTGATTGCATTACTGTCACTGTTTGTTGTGTATCTGCGTCAATATCGTAACATGATTACGTTGCATTGTGTTTGTAAGTATTTAACACATTACTTGTCAATAAGCGTTACAAAGAGGACATGGCATGCCTGAAAGGGATACAGACTGCCGCCACAGTTTCCAGTGTTTTTAGTTGCCCAGTAGATTCTTGGATAGGCAGAGCAGCCGACTACTACCCCAACAATTGCAATAAAAGGTCACTTTAGGCTAAATGAATCTGTATTTTCTTGATTGTTCAGTTTACGTGAAACAATATTCCATAAGGTTTTTAAGATCATATCAACTTTAATACCCAGAGGGTGAACCTTCGTGAAGAGCAACCTTAGATTGAGATACCTAGAACTGTGAAATAGGACAAGTCTGGTGACAACAAACTACCAGTAAGAAGGTCGTGGGCTCGATCCCCTGGCATTTCATATTAAAGGTCAAGTCTACCTCAGAAAAATGTTGATTTTGAATCAATAGAGAAAAATTAGACAACACAATGCTGAAAATTTCATCAAAATCGGATGTAAAATAAGAAAGTTATGAGTTTTGCTCATTTTTAACAAAATAGTTACATGAACGAGCTAGTTACATCCAAATGAGAGAGTCGATGATGTCACTCACTCACTATTTTGTTTGTTTTTAATTGTTTGAATTAGACAATACTTCAATTTTTACGAATTTGACGAATAGGACCTCCTTGCCTGAAAGACAAAATGTTAAAATAATGGAATTCCACGTGTTCAGGGATTAATGAAACTTCATTTCACATGATAATGACAAGAAAATAAAAATATTTCATATTTCAAATAACAAAATACAAAAGAAATAGTGAGTGGGTGATGTCATCAGCTCCCCATTTGCGTACTGACCGAGATGTGCATCTAACTGTTTTGTGAAATGAAGCGAAACCTTAAAATGCCATAACTTTCTTATTTACATCCGATTTCGATGAAATGTTCAGTGTTATGCTTGTTGAATTTTTCTCTTTTTATTCAAAGCAAGTTTTTTGTTTGGGTGGACTTGTCCTTTAAAGAAATTGTGTAAACGGCATTCAACCCACTTGAGGCGATAAGAGTAAAAAGAGAGACTGGTACCACTACTTTATCACACCATGGACCTATTACACAGGCATGCAAGATGCTGTAGAGACTATATCCCATATCGTTAACATGGCGGAGCAGAGGATTATCGCTTGTGTTTGGGGGGACGCAACAATAGATATCCTCCCATGAACAAAGAAAACTAATCTGCTCCGCCGCCGTGATCAACTTTTACCCCAAGGGCAATCAACTTGCAAAATTAATTTTTCTGATATTTTACATAGAAAGGGCCTATTCAAAATGTAATTTGCCAAGTTACATACACTCGTAAATCATTTATCTTCATTATGATTTCATGAGGGTGTTTTTCCTAATCTGTTTGAAGTGAATTGCACCTGCTCGATATTTCTGATTCATGGATCCAACTTAAAATAATTATTCAATATATCTTGGGGAAAATACATCATAACATTTTTTTCTTCAAAGTTTTTTATCTTAAAAAGCTGCAACCGTAAATTAACTCGGACATAAATAGTAATAAGAGATTTTAAAAAATGTTACGCCAGCCAGCATCATTTCAAATCTGAATGAGAACAGGTAATGAAATATGTTTCTTCCAGGTTTGCCATCATGATAGATGCAGTGTTACCGAAGCCAATTAGCGGAACATGATGATGTGAGATTAATGTTTCGATTGATATGTAATTCAGTTGTGAGGCTCCACGATCTATGGTCTAATTGCAGAATCGTACATGTTCAGAAATGGAATCAAAATAGGAAGGTCTAATGTTACATGCCTAAAGTAGGTTGATTCGCGAGACATGTATTGATTTGCATGGAAACATATGACGTGATATACTTGTCAGGAATGAGTTGGTTAAACCCATCATTAGCACCTCAAACTCTCCATTAGTCATCCACGTATAATCAATAAAATGCACTGACAAACGTTTCAGGCATCATTACCTGGATGCCACGTCCCGGATACCATTCTCATAATATTGCTACATGAAAGGGGGATGCTGGAAAGAGCAACAGAGGATTAATATTTCGTGTTTGTTAACAGATTGGAAGTCGAGGCACTTTTGTGAAAATGATCACGAGGAACCTTTTCGTAGAAGTGAAAACAGAAAACCTTAGTACTTTTATTTAGAAAACGGGTATAAAGTAGGCCCATTTTCATAAGAAAAAAAAATCAAATGTGGAGTAATTTCTAACAGCCACTTCCATGTGTTAACATTTAAAAATTGTGGTAAACAACTTTGCAAAATAGTAAAGCAGATTTTAATGAAGGGACAGGGAAAGGTTAGACCGAGAGGTAGGATGTGTAGTATTTCAGGGGTTTGATAAGAGATCATTCCATGATCTAAAATGGGTAAATTAGAAGCTTACCTTATAGACATCTAAGATCCCACAGAAAGAATCAAACTCGGTGTACAGAGAGTTAAGCATGTTGACAACCATGAAGGGTGTCGCAGTTGAGCAGATAGCAGTGAAGCCAACAATATCGGAGAACAACATGGACACCCCTTCGATGGTCTGAGCAGGGACGGGTTCACCCCTCCAAAGCTTCTTGGCAACAGCCTCGGGGAAGATCAGGTTCAGGAGATCGACGTTCTTCTGCCTCTCTGAGTCCAGGTTGCCGCTTGCCTCCTCCACCTGTGACTTCAGCTTGTCCATCCGTTTCTTGAGACCGTCCTGAGCCCTGCTTTCCTCGCCTACCAGGATGAGATCCCTGGTGGCATCATGGATAGGGATATCAGCTAGGTAAAGACCTCGCCCTGTCAGCTCCTCCAGCTTACCAACCCTGGGGGAACCGAGGAACAGAATGCAGTCGCTTTCTGGGACATAGATCATCTGACCGGTAACCTCTATCGACTGCAAGGAGAAAATGAGAAGAAGTAAATATTTCAATAACAAAAAAAAATCAAAATGTAGTATTCGAAATGAAAGTGTTTTGTTTTTATGACCTATAACTTTAAAATGCATTTCCGATTTGCAATTGGTGTCCTCTTTCAGAATGTTAGGCAACTGAAATCAAAATCCACCGTGAACTTAAAATGCCCCCATAACTGATCAAGGTTTTTTTCCTAATATTTATCAAAGCATAATAGAAACAAGAAAATTCCAATCTAGAATAGTATATAGAGACGTTGACCCTTCCTCCATTAGGAGTATTCAGAATATGCATTAAATTACCCAAGAAAGTCCAAATGAACCCAGACATACTCAGAGGGTATAACGAATACTTAGGATATTAACGGGAATAAGTCGTGATATTTTCCACATACAAAATCCACCCTGGCCACCTTTTATCACTTTTTTATATTGAAACTATTCGTGTCATCCTTTAGATGGTGCGTATTTGTAATCTATTCGAAAGCAAGAGTTCTTTTCGTAATATCCATAAGTCCATTAGTTGAAGAAGGGCCTGTATAGTTATTTTGTACCAAGGTAGATTATCAAAAGCAAATATGATGAGCACACAAATGTAATATCCCAAAAAGAATTATCTAATGCCGTTGTACAGTACAATAACATCAAAACACACTTTAAGATATATACACATCCGAAAATTGCAAAGACATCCGAATGATACTTCCCATTTAGGATATTACATTTGCACCTCATATCTATCTTGATACAACACAATTCCAGATCGCTCTTCAAAGTATTAAATGTACATATAGATAAGATATCATGGAAAGTACCCCTAGTATGAATAGATTACAAATATGCATCCTCTACAGGGTAACATAACAATTTTGAATATATTATATCCAGCAAAAAGAATAAACTTTATTATAACAGCAAGTGGATCGAGGTACAGACCACCACAAGCAGCAAACTTTGTGACTGATCAATTGGCTTGAGAAAGTCCACAGGAGTGAACAAATGCTCGTCCCAAATAACTTTTAAGATTGGTTGAAGCTTAAAAATGATTTTATTTATCATCCCCAACTTTATTGGCTAGTTCTCTTTTATGAGAGAAGATTTTTAGGAAATGGAAGCCAACACATACACATGCACGCCCTCACATATACGCACACTTTTATCGCAACAGAGCATGTACGTCTCTTTTAATCAAAAGGGGGAAAAACACACGGAAACCTGATGATCCGGGTTGGCTAATCTTATATCGGTTTCCGATCATCGTTTAATGAAATTTTAAGCAAAACGTCGTGACACATGAACATCCATGAATAAATTGCGTCAAGACATGCAATGTTCTTTCCAGGGGCAAATTTCTTCATTTTGTAGAGAAAAAAAACCCAGCGGTCTATGCTTAACCTCTGTCACTAAATGAAACAGTTATTTTTTTAAGGAATTCAAGGAGTCAGTGAATCTAGCTATGGAGAAATAATAACCACCGATAGAAATGTTTGAATACTTGAACATTCACACCATAAAATTACGATAATGTAATATTTCAAATTTAACTAATATGGCATAAATACAACTGTTCTATGCGCTTTATGCACAACTTCAGGCAAGCGCATGTCAATGGCCCTTATTAATCAATCACACAGGAATGGTTTTTCATATATCTTTACCGCTCGTTTGCCTTTAACTTAACATTCTAACCGGTTTTTTTTCAGTTTACTCATTTATGTATTAATTATTTTCATTATTTGATATATTTCATTATTATATTTATTTTCATTCATTTGATTAATCAATTCGTTAACTTGTTTTTGTACGTTTTACTTTTACGGCAATGATATCCTTATCTCAAAAATATCATAGCGAGTTCTTACTCCTTACTCAACACTTGAAAACATCTTAATTTTAATCGTCAAATATTACTTATTAACATCCAGTAGAAGTACATGTTGGTAAAGAGCGAGTGTTCTTTTGCCAACTGCAATAATGCCGTAGAATTTCAAAACTTCAAAAAGGTTGAACTAAAATTAAATATCAAAACACCTTCGCTATTAAAAAGTCAGGACGCTTCTGCAAGAGTGCTAAAACAGTCAACAAAATCACTCGCTTGACACCATACACACCACATAGCAAGAAAACTGCGATGGTCAACTTTAGGAAACAAATTAGGTGGGGTGATGGTGTCACATCCCAACTTTAACTTAAAAAAAAACTTAAGGAAACAAGTCTCCACGATAACTGTTGTAGAAACCCGTTACGTGTAAACATACCCGCCAAAATGCTCTCACGCTTTCTCTCGTTTATTTAACACGGAAACAAATTGGAATGGATAAAGAGACATTCAGAAAGGTGTTTCCCTTGCTAAATGGGGGTCGAAGGGGGTAGGAAATCGATCTGACATCGACTGAGGTCTCTCAACTCAAATGCTCCCAGGAGAACTCCGTATTGCTTTGGGAACTAGCCCATGAATTTCATTATGTTAGTCTGTTTTTGAGGATCATATACCTGCAATATTCGATTTACTCGTACCAACACCATATAAACAGTGAAAATGTAGCATCAGCAGGGTGCATCGGAAGATTTAGTGATGCATCAGATCGAGTTTTTCTATGATGATGAATTCGATGATGTACTATTTCACTCTCACCTATTGGTCTTGTCGTTTGATAAGTCAACTAACAGGAAATATTCGATTTTTATATAACTTTTTGGTGATATTCAAAAGCAACTTAGATATGGAAATCATCACTATTATCTAACAATAAAAAAAGACAAACACAAATCCACTCAAAATCTTTTCATATATATAAGTATTTATATACGATATTGATGATCCGGTTTCGTGGTTGTTTGGGAAAGAGAAACAAATATCTCAATCCGCAAATATGCTCCTATCTAGATGTCGAACAAAATATACAAATAAATTTAGATAAAGACCTTAGATTCGGTCAGTTTAAGACTCAACTCCCCTAGTGTTTCTTTTCCTCACGCATCGAGGAAAATTTGAGGGTGAAAGGAAAAAAAACCCTGTAATTGGCAAATTGACACTTGGAAACCTCTTTAGATGCAAATTGGTTTCGATTGAACGCCAGCGACTGATCAATGTCACTTGGGATTATTTCTCTCTTTAGATCACGTGTCCTCTGACAGACGACACATCAACAAGAATTCCCGCCAAAATGTTCAGGTCATTTACATCTCAGGTATTGTCCACGCTGAAGAGGTTTACGTCAGGGTAAGGTTAGCCGCAGTAATTGGACGTCAGTCGGGGGATGTCATCAGAACGATTTGTCAGGTCAGCCCAAAGATAATACAGACCATGGATCAACCTTGAACATACCATCAACCTGCACAAGTTGCTTGAAAATCGGCGTACATTTTTAAAGGAATTGAGGGTCAGTGCAATAACCATTATCACCAGGTTTCATAATGTAGAACGAAATGAATAAAAATTCCGAGTAGAGTCATGTTGAATGCAGATGAAATTCTCGATCTTCAATTTAGATCCAGAGGTTGGCCTCAATTAAATGATCGAACATTTGTATTGAATTCATCATGGCTCACGTGGAGTTTCAATGCAATATAGAACCAGACTTGAACAACATGAATATAACAAATTTCATGAATTTGGTAAGAGTATTTTGGTCCTACTTAAATACAATAAGAAAATAAGAAAGGACTATTTATTGAATCGATTTATCGTAAATATGAAGAAGAAAAATGACCAGGCTTGAATTTGCTGGCATACAATACTATTTTTTATTGATTTAGTAAAATTGACAAGGATTTTCTGTCCAATTTTGGTTTAAATTTTTTAAGTTATCGTCTCTCTTTGTAACTATTTTCTCAAGAGTGCAAAGGTGGTGATATAATGATACATGTATTCATACGCCTCTAAGTCCCTTTGCAAGTTTAACATTTTTTTTTCTCTTAACCTTATCAGGTACTTTCAGATACGTTGTCCGATATCATCTTCGTTATCAACGTGTAGCACATCTTTCACTTGATAAAATTAATTTTGCATAATTTTTCGCTCGCCGTTGTGAATGGAGTAATTAATTCTTTCGAAATCCTCATCGATCTAATTGATTTATTTTCAATTGGACGCAGTGAATTTGTATACAAGGAAATAAGACCTCCTGCTTTACTACTAAGTATTTAAAAGAACCAATTTGACGCCATATCTCGACTAATAAAAAAAAATCCAGATATTCTCCAGCTGCTCCCGTGTATGGTCATTTTTATTTCAAGCTCGCTTGGACATCATAATGGGCAAAACACTAAAAAAAAAAGGGAAGCGACAGAAATTTGAAAGCATCTGCTCTATTAGTGTCGACTGCGGATGGGTTGAAAAGTAGACGAAACAGTTTAGATTACCGACCGGTAAATGTCAAACATAGGGGTTATTTAAGAGCGCCACAGTGTTTACGTATACACGCAGAGTAGATTTGGTCAAAGGAAATGGCAGCTCGGCACGTGTACAGAGGGGGAGACCGCGAGCTTTTACCACAATTCATCACAAAGTTCTAGAGCATACTGTAAATCTCAAATCGTGGAGGGGGCTTGTGCTGTCAATGATTAACAAATAAGAAAGACGGGAGGGTGATCTGGTGTGACTTCAGCTTGCATCTTCTGGCAAACATCTGGCCTAATGACTGATATTTAAGCAAATTGTGCCGAACTTGAGGACGGGAATGGAGGTTAACACTTTAAGAGGCTGCGATTAATCCAATTAAGGGTGGATTTCGAGGGGGTATGTCGTCATAAAATCTCGACGATGACACAAGTGGGTATCTCTCTTGTCACTCAGCCTAACATGATGGTCAATCGTAATTGCAGTTGGATTCTGGTTCTTATAAAGAAAAAGGGAGAAGCACAAGAAAACTCTGTCGCGTCAATTTGAATCAAGCCCTCCACACCTCATGTGCTTGAAACGAAAAAAAAGAGCAACCTAGCTGCAGGTCGGAGGAGAGGACGGGGTGTTAAACCAAATCAAAATTGGCAAGATGAAATGCCGAGAGTGGAGAGTCTGATCTTCCTCAAGGGGCCACTTGGTTATTCACCTTATAACCAATCTCTAACCACTAGGGATCCCTTGCTCATGGTTCCATTAAGCGCTCAGCCTCACACATATTTACTTAGATGATGAGAACACGATAGTTTGCTTGTCATTGAATATCCAATTCTGGATGGACGCGGCGCATCGCTTTCAAAACGCCTTTACAAATTTGATTACAATATTTGGTACTTCGAAATACAGAGAAAATGGGAATATTCACTTCAACGATACCTTACAACAAACGCAATCAGTGTTATGGAGCTGAAGAAGACTAATCGATACTATCAAATAAATTGTCTTGTCTCATACTGTAAGAGATTATTGAAGTGATTCGAGCCACGTGCACTGACAAGGCTTACACAGGAAAAAAAAAACTGGTGTGTAGCTAAGTCTTTTTCTTTTAAACACTTTTCTTTTACCTGACATAGGAACAAACGCGATGTTTTAATGAACACTGGGGGAAAAAACTTGGCTTTATCACGACGGAACTTCAAGAAAAACATTGGAAAGAATATTCTTATTGATATCGATAGGTCATCTGTTTTGAAGTAAAGCGGATCCTATGGATTCGTTCCTGTCAAAGTCGGGGGATGTCTGGCATGAAAATTGCAAGAAAAGGCTAGAGAATATATAAAGAAACTCAAAATCCAAAATATGTATGATATGCATAGCATACATGTAATCCCGGTGGGGCGGGTGATACGAGGGGAAAAGTACTCTCCATGAATGGCCCTGTTGACACCCGTAACCCCGCACGGAAGATAAATCACTGGTCTTGTCTTGATGGCGTGGAATACGGATGAGTCTGATCTACCCTCGAAACATGGCCATGTCTCCAGAGAGCAAAGCTGAGAACATAAAGCATCAATCTTATACTCCCTTTCCATCTTTCCAGGTCTTTGACATTCGCTCTGTGATAACAACTGCCTTCATCTAGAAAACCAAGCTTCAACCTGAAACACGAACACTAAAAATCCCAACGCAAGACATATATATATCTCATATGAAATTATAAGTTTTCAGTGAAGATTCCCTATTGATATTGATTTTTTGATTGGATATCATTCCCACACTACGCATAGGCCTAAGGAGTAGTAGCAGTGGTGGTAGTGTTAGTAGTAGTGGTAATAGTAGTGGTGGTGACGGTAATAATATTATTAGTAGTATGCGCTTAGAAACTGTTGTATTAAGCGCTATATAAATGTTAATTATTATTATTTTATTAGTATTAGCGGTGCATGGTGGTGGTGGTAGTAGAAGTAGTAATTGCGGTGGTGGTGGTGGTGGTGGTAGTAGTAGTAGTAGTAGTAGTAGCAGCAGCAGCAGCAGTACTAGTAGTTATAATAGTAGGAGCCATAGTATGAGCAGCCGCAACAAAAGTAGTACTAGTAGTGGATTTATTTAACATACGCCACTTTAATATTTTGTCATTTGTAATTACTTTGCTTGTGATATTCTTAATACTTTTACAAGTAGCGATATGTACTCCACTTGAAACGCAATTTAAACGATAGGATAATTTTGATGCTCACAGTACCACCTTTAAGTCAACTTTCTAGTAATTTGGGCATTTAGTCTAAAATATGGTCTTATTACATGACTAGAATATAGTGTCTGGGATTGGTTCATGTAGTCAAGTGTGACTAACATGCCTATCCAGATATTTTGTTATCTAGAGTAGATATGGACTAATGGGGGGAAAAGGGTCGTCATGAATAAAACCTCTCAAGACACTGTTAAAGAAAAGGTAATAAGGTCAAGAAACCATGATTATTAACATTCAGCCTTACATTACACCTGGAATAAAAATATTACCCCTTACTCAATGTCAATCATTTTTAAAAGGATCCTTGATAAGCAAAATTAAGTAAAAATTCACAAACTACTAAAACTACTGAAAGATAATTTCAAAAGATAAGGGGAATTATACATCATACGCTGATATATATCCACAATTTCGTCTAATACTCTGATATTATTATCAGAATGCCAAGTGATGTTTTTCAAAATCCCATGTCTTTCTGTTTACGCGAAGGTCGTGAACAATGCTGCCGTGTCCATTTAGGGTGATCACCTGATCTTAACGGGCGCCTCGATGATGAAACTGTCATTAAAAGGACAATGCCATCGCGGCGAGTGGCATTCACCCGAGGCAGTGAGTGAAAATAAATAACTGCAGGATAATCACTGACTTTAGCGCATGAATTGACCGAAAGTATTATCACGTTCCAAATTCAGAGGATTTTCCACCGCCCTTGTACGCCGGACTGTGCAACCAGACAGGGGTATATGGCGTACGCTTTTCGTCTATATATCTTTCCACCTGACTTGCGGTGTCCTTGAACGCTGGATAAGACCTCATTACCACCAGGTTTTTTTTCCAGTCTACACAGCTTCCCCCCTTCTGCTTGGCGGCATCCTCGAAATCTAATGCTAGTCGTTTCGTTCAACCCCCCGATATTTTCATATCAATTTTATGATGAACAAATAAAATAATACAAGTAATGCTTAAGTGTTCCTTTTCTCGTAGTTTTAAGGTTTTATGATGAAAATGTGTCTACCTTTTCTACTGACAAATATGTTTTTATCTATATGACACATGAACACGTATCGGATTAAATGCAAAAAAAATACCATTAACTAATGCAAAATCTATTCTACTGCTACTACTATGTTGTCTAACGCTCTTTAGAATTCAGAGCTTGTGGCCAAAGGATATTTCTCATTTACAAATACATGTAAAAACCAAATCGGTTAGTCGCCGGGGCAAACAAAAAGATACACCGAAAGATCAACAGGGATGCCTGCTTCGTAAGAGAACGGCAATATTTGATGGGATGAACAAACTTTAGTATTTTTGGATGGAAAAGCAGTGTTGCCTATCCTGCGATAAGCAATAGGTGTTTGAACCGCGTTGGGGTCTGGGTGGAGATAGACTAGAGTCGGAGGAGTCAAGGCATGCGAGGAGGGAAAGGGTGATTGGTTGGATGGCCTTAACGGCGAAAGGTAATAATGCACGAAGCCAACCAGTAAAACTACTCATGACAACTTCGAATCTGTTCACTCAACTATGATGTCCTACAAACGCATGCAAGCATGTAGACGTTACAAATATGTTTACATCAAAGCCACACAATTATTCCTCAAACGTTCATTATTTTCTGTAAGATATTCTCTGGATGTTGATGGTCCGAATGATTTGGAGAGATGGTCAAGTTGTCTTTATTATCGATAAAAAAAATTGTCGTATTCATTGCATTTATCGATTGCAGGCACACGCCTAATGCTGAGAGCCCTTTTACTTTGGATGTATAATAGAAAATTTGGACTAAGATTTCAAGCGGATATAATCGTTTTTGTGAGTTCCGAAAGAATACAAGAAAATCTGCAAATTGGTAGAGACAACTTCATCCTTTATAGGTTGAACACAGGTTTAAACAAGGTAGGGGGAAATCCTATATAAGAATAACTAAGAACTTAATCCCACTCGTCGTTTATCGAAAGATATGTTTTACTTACATTTCGTAAAATAATATTATTATTGCTCTTTTTCTTGTATAAAAAATCATTTAAACTGTCGAACAACACTCTGATAAATTGAAGTGCCAATACGCAAATTAATGGCCGTTTTGCTGATCAACTGACCTGGGGTCCGTTATAGAAAGAATTAAAATCAAACTCCGAAAACTAAACTCAATCTGCAAATTTCAAACAATTAGAAACACTCATTCAGCACTTGGGCTAGATTTTGTGGGTTTGCAATTAAACGCAACTGTGTCTTCATCAGGCAGCTGATTCGAAATCGGTCGGCCAATTAACCACTTCTGGCTTATCATCGTATCAAAAGTATCACATAACTAGTTAGGCCAACTGACTTTAAGTGTTTACACGTTCCTAATCTCCGATGACATCTTGTTCTAATACGACTCGGATTCGTCTTTCGTCTCAGGAATTATTCCATCAAATAACAACATATTGGAAAGGCATTAGACACGGCCGGTGCCTGGTTCTTGCGGTACTACCCCCGCGTCCGTACACTTGAAGAGTCACAGTGCCAGAAGACAACCGTTAATAATTTGTGAAGGTAATGTGGCAGGATTTTACGCTACTCATCTCCCCGTTATCAGAGGCATATTACCGTGTTCACCTACATGTCACGACGACGTTGGCACGTGACCTCTAGAGTCACCAACTTTGACTAAACACAACTTTCACTAACCAGACATATATGTATTTAAATTTCCCTTTTCAACTTATTTCAGCAGTAAGAATCGTTCTTGAACTTGCTTATGTTTTCGCGTGAAGGTTTTTTTCTTAATCAACAATGCGACTATGAAAGGTAAAAAAAACGTCCTAAGCACTCCATTCACATTATTTAGGCAGACTTTACAGTCCTCATTTCTCATTAAAAGAGTGCAACACCCGGCGAGTCTGTATTTGATTTGAATTCAAATAACTGGCCACCTTGAAATGGGAGGGTACTCCGTGCCAATCATTGTTTGCTGAATAAATTTTGAGAAGACTGGTAATATTGATAATTCGTGGAATGTATTCCTTTGATACTGTATTTAATCTGTTCAGTAATACAGGCGATGGATATAAATCCAAGGTAAACATATAACTTAAGCCCCGGGGAGGATGTTTACTGGTAAAAAAATGAGAAGGGTACATACAACCATCAACATGATTAATTGGGGCGAATTTACACTGATACAAAAAAGCTACATGTTCCTTGGTTATTGCTTGAACTATACAAGAGCTTTTTTTCTTAAATCACTGCTTGTACTATGAAAAAGTATATGGCCACGTTTACACGATCAACGCCACCATCTGTGTTGTCAAAATTGAAAAATATTATAATTTACGTTTTAGGGACACCAGTACTAGTGCAACCACCACCATTAGTATGTTACTGAAAGATGACAGGGAATAGTAATGACCCTTACAAGTCTTAAAAGGAATCTTCTTTAAATTCTCTTGTTCGAACATAATAAAAAAAACATGGACAGCATTGAAGGGTAGACGTCAGATGCGAACAAAGTCTGAAGTATATAACACTAATTTGAATAATTCCTGGAAATCACATTTGTAAGACACATCTGTGCGTCATTGAGAATACAGTAACAAATATTATTCTCCTAGGTTATTATTGATTATGTTTCTGTTACCGCCAACTGCCAACGCATGTGATTGTATAAGAATAAGTCAATGATTGCCTGATATCTGTAATTTTCTCGCAGTTTTCACTCTCAATACTCTCGAATTTTCACTTTAAGCAAGGAGATATGGTATTAACAATGACTTGTCATGCTTGCATGTGGACTCCAGATTTCTTTGGAATATGCAAAATATCTAAATCAACCTTTAAAAATCGTAAAATACTGTTCACTTTAACAACGAACAGCCATGTTGTACACGCTTCAAATGATGGTGTGTACTTTCTTTCTAAAAAAAACAAGGAAAGCGTGTTTCATTATAAATATTAGCATAACTAAAAGCAATGACCATGCAGATCAGAGATTCAGTACACACCCTGATTTCAATACTTAGCCATTAACAGCATACTTCATAAATTTAATGGAAAAGTTTTGACTCGGTCCACTAGGGCATGAGCTTCTTCATGATTATCAAAGATGTTTAATTGCACCAAACATCCAATATCTACATTACGTTACAGAAGCTATAGACATTATTGACGCCTATATGTTCCAGTGAAACGAGTAACCAACGCTTAATGTCACTTCACTGTTTAGCGGGAATGGTTTCCAATTACGTTTATTTGTTGGCCATGTATTTGATGGCGTCCAGGGTGGTTTTGGAAGAACGGGTGACGCCATACCAAGGGTTTGAATGAATGCAAAACCTGAGAGCGGAGGAAATAAGAGGCTTCCTGAGTTCGCGGGAATGTTTTTTTCAATTCTTCTTGGCAGTAGCCAATATGTCAGCGACACAAGCCAATTTTACGCATGGAGGCACCGGTGACCGCGCCACAGCCCTGGGCCCTAATAACATTTTGCTCCCGACTAGAAAACCGGTTTACCGCTCGCTAGAATTTAATGTCCCACTGTGCGCATTTTTATCCCTCGTTCTATTTCGGGTTCCAACTGCCCCCGGTGATTAATAAAAAGGAAAAAATGCCACAATGCCGAAAGAGCCTTAGCCTGTTCATTCAGTTTTCTTCTTCTGCTTCCAAGATGAGTATTTCAGCTAATTGATTTGGCTAAGCCCAGAGCTGATATCCAACACGACGTTGATTTGTGGCCCAGCCAAATGCTCCCGTCTCTGTCTGGCTGTTACAAACTTCCATGGCTGTTTAACAAGCATCGTACAAACATCATACAAACAGTTTCCACACAAAGTATAGCCTTATCACAATTTCAATCGTACACATACGACAGACGAAATTGTAATTTGTTTTAAGGGTTAGGAGACATTGCTGGTCTTCAAGACACCTTTGTCCAGAAGATTGTGTTTCTACAGTCTCTGTCGTCATTGATCGTACTTTCATTAGGTGTAAGACGGCTTGTCAACGTCTCTTCTACGCCTCCCATGCGCCGAAACCCAACGAAAGATTTTTTTTTGTTTTTTAACCCCTTGCCTATGTCTTGTCTTGCTAAATTCCTATTTTAGGAACGCCGAACGAATCCTAGAACACAACAAAACATTGAAAATGAAAGTCAAATCACAATGAAAGCTGGGAGGTCTTGCCGAAAATTGGTGAATCGGACAGCAGTTTCGTCCTACGTTTCAGAGCTGACGAAAAATGGCAAATGTCACGTCTGTCCAGAGTCCAGGACGAAACTGCCGGTTTGATCCACCAACCCTCGACAAAGACTTTATTGTCATGGACGTCATTTGACAATACATTCTCTATGTCCTTAAAGCGGTCTACGTCGCGGTTGCGAATTATCCCTATTAGCAGATAATTAACCGTGCATTAAACAAATTCAATACAGTGCCAAACATAGCAGTGGCGTTGATTATGCAGATTCTGGGGTCGAATGATGGTACTACTTGTATGGTGTTGTTGAGTAATGTTAAAAATAATGTTGGCTACCTAACGGTGTATCATGACCTACTATAATGAATGTAAAAGGAGACAGCATCAGAAAATATGAGTGTATTGATACACTTTCGAACACACGTACTTAAATTCACTTTTCAGGGTTTCATTTTCTACAACATACTGTTACAGTATGTTTACTGTATAACAGACTCAGAATACTACCGGGACCTAAATTGTATCTCGGCTTATTTTAAGTAATGCCAATGCCTTTAAGTATGTTCTTGAATGCATCTTCCGACCACTAAGACAACAGGTACGCACAGTACACCAGAAGAGGTCTTGAAATATGGACTATAGGATCTATACAGAAGTGGGTTAACATGATTTAAGGTCAAGGCTAATTATATTACATCAATGTGGCTTTCTTTCGAGTCATAATTCGATGACTATCTGGAAACCTACAACAAGAGCATCCCAAGCTGGTACTCATTGCTGCCTTTATACTAACAAAAACACAACCGATTGCAACATGTTATAAAAGTCAGAAGGGAAAAAGTTCGGCATGCCAATGAATAACGCGAAAAATTAAGTCTGTTGTCTTCCAGTGAGAAACATAATATAACTAGTATCTGATCACTGAAATTAGATGGATATATAATTGACCAGGTCAGTGGTCACATCTTCCGATGACGGACATAACAGATGACGCCAGATGGGCAGTGCCATTGAAAAATAGCAATGCAATATGCATGAAATACATAATGGAATACTATTTCACAGTTAGTATAAGGTGCACCCTTTGCCAACGTCACAAGACAATCACGTCCGCTAATTCCAACCCGAAACCGACCAAATCTATTACTTTATTTCTAATGACAAACCATCACTCTGTTTTGAGTTGGTTTCGTGTCGCACTAATTAGCAAAAGCGATACGTAAGGGCTGTAAGGTTTTAAATCAAATTTCACAAATGAGAAGGGCGATTACGCAAAAGTAATTACATGTACACCTTTGCAATATATCAATAACCCTTCATCTGCCCACTTCAGTTTGGAAAACTGCTCTACCATTGGGCATTGCATATTATAATAGGGCCTACTAGTATGTTATCTATACCCTTTCCAAATCTTAATGCTGAGCGCCTAGCGAGAAGTCAGAAGGTCCCATATTCATAAGTCTTTGGTATGACTCAGCCGGGGATCGATCCCGCGGCCTCCCTTTCATGAGGAGGGCGCTCTACCACTGAGCCACCATGTCTATAGTTCTTAAATGCGGATTAACCGAAAAGTAATGAAAATAATTACAACTGGTTATATGCCACATTCCTACCAATGAAAACGCCTCCAGACCGATGAAAGCGAGTGCGACATTTTGAATGGCATATCCCTGATCAATTTGGAGTCGGTTTTACTGGTGTGTCTACGACATTAAACCAAACAGGAGGGAAGTGTGTATAACCTGGGACGGCTAGACGATATTACCGTCCTAAAATTTGATGGAATGAGAAGAATGCGCGGCGTAGTGAGGATGGTTTCAAAGTGACTAAGGAGATGCTTTTGATTTCATGGAATCGTAAATGTAACACGATTTGAACTTGATATGAACCTTGAGGGGTACATGAAAGCATTGGCAACCGTTTATGAATGAACAAGGGCCGCCTAAGAAGCAAAATAGATGTACAGTTCTTTCCCATATAGACCTGCTTTCATGTTGGAACTAATAAGACATGTGGTGTGAATACCCCTCGTCACACGCGCGCTCGTTTGTACCATTATTTGGAAACATTATACGTCGGTCACAATAATTCCCTCTGCTTTTCGGCTTCACTTTTCGACAACATGTGATTTGACATTTTAAACGCAAGTAATGGATGGGCGAATGTGATTGCATTCATCCCGATTTTACCTTCAATTAGTAAAACAATTGTTCATGTATAACCCATGTACTTTTGATCAGACACTCAAGTAGAATTCCCAACGAGTCCTTCAAAATAGCAAGAGTCTCATATCCCCGCTTAAACGACTTTAATCATATCCCCTCTCATTATTTAAAATATTTCTTGTGGAGTACTTGAATTTAATTGCATTATAAAAAAGTGCACTGTTTAATGTGTAAGAAGAATGGCAAAGCTTATTCTCGCATGAAAATTATTGCTCTAAAATCAATAGAATTCATATCATGGGAGACATCAGAGTAAATTTGAAATGAAAAACGATATGAAAAGCCTTAGAGGATTTTTTCCACATAAAATCGATTAAAAGCATGCTCTTCGATGAAGTCGTTTTCAACATTGATTTTACGTCAATGGATACATTGCCCAATACATTTTTTTTTTTACAAAATATGCTCATTGTATTTTGTGCAGTTTTTGAAGTAAAAACGCCGTTTACTATATCAAACTTACAGTAGTTGATAACAGCTTAACAACCATGCTTGAAGTAAATATTATTATTTGTTGTTAAAGATTTTAAAACATCTGTTCAAATTGTTTCATCAACTTTTGTACGGTTCATATGGTAAACAGCGTTATATGATACAAATTTTAAATTTGTGCAGTATTTTGAAAATGAAAAAAATGAATAAATTGTGGCAGTACTTTTCAGTTTAATGAGTAAAAAAATCAACCAGTAAAATATTTTTCAAATAATTGTAGAGCGATTCATATCCACTTTTAATTCATGCTACATTCGAATGGAGAGTCTCTTCATACAAATATTGTTCATTGATGTTCGCTCTCTGAGATTTAATACAAATGTATATATATATATATATATATATATATATACATATGTGTGAAGCTATGTACAACAGCTTTGGCAACTCTTTTATTTAAATATTGTAAATCATCCATTTCTATATATATACATATATATACATATATATATATATATATATATATATATATATATATATACTGATCCCTTCTGATCAATTGGCTTTGTTAAAAGAATTCAACGGTCCAAGAAACACGCTAGAAGAGGACTAGTCAACATAACTAATGCGTTTTGGCCTGTACGGTCATCAAACTACTTTGAATCCACCAATATATTAGTTAAAATTACCAATATTCGAGATGAAATTTACAATTTTTATCAATTAGACACCTGTTCACCAACAGAGTGGTTACTTTGACCAATCATTTCAAGAGTATAACTTATCAATATAAAGAAAGGAAAAAACATTATCCATCGAATGTGTTACAGAACCAAGTATACGGTATTTTAAACTGAGCCTAAAAATCGACATCAGCAAGACCCTAACTGGTTGACACCGGCATGAAACTGTTGAGACGATCCCTAAATTGTAGAGCAATGTAATCCATGCGAGTCCGAGTGACAATTAATGTATCACTTCTGCTTCATTAGCGCAAATATGAGCGAGATTAAGGTCTATTAGTCCCGCGTGAGTCTGCCCTTGTTCTAATGCCCAGCGAGAGATCCACACCACTTAAAGGACTTAGGATCCGTGCTCTAGCTATTAAAGACAACTTTCTCCCAATGGGTAGATTTGTTATTCAATAATAAAGCTCAGATTCGACACTTGATGTAGGAACATGGACTGGCAATGGGCAATTTGATGGATTGATATTGAATGTTGGCCTAAAAACGGTACCGCTATGATTTTCCAAGATTGTCCCTAAACACACAAACACGTGTCACATGGCAAAAGTATATTTAGCCACTTAGATTGATGGTACTGCTTTATCAATCTCCACGGAGACACATTTCTGTACAGCCAAGGCATGGGAAGATGAAGATGGTATTAGAGGAGAAGACAACGCTTCCTTTAAGACTGGAGGGAGATATGTTTCATCTAACCCTAATAATTTCATTATAATTTTACGTATTGGCTTAACAAAACAAAACAATACTGTTAGTGCTTTTGCCCCCCCCCCTAAAAATGATTTGCCAATCAAAATATTTGTAAAAGCATCCTGCTTGAGGGGTAAATGACAATGATTCAGCTGATCATTTTCATTTACTCCTGAATAAAATAAAGGATCGTCGAAATCTTGTGGCTTTTAATAAACATTTGATTGACAAAAAAGCATTACTGGAATTATTTTATATATAAAAGAAACGAAATATTCATTGGTCGAAGCTTCTAACTTTCTCTTTAAGACCAAACCAAGCGATCAATTTATGTAGTTTACATCAGGGGAAATTGAAAAGATTTTTCTAAGACAGTATAGTTAGATACGAAAATTACATAAACATATATATATATATATATATATATATATATATATATATATATATATATATATATATATATATATATATATATAATTTAGATATAGTTTCTTTCACTTGATCGAGTGCAAATTGGGCAAAATTGGGCAAAATAAAATATTATTTATATAAAGAGGAAGAAACAGAAAATAAGAGGGGAAGGAAAGAATGAGAAGCCGTGATAAAGAGGAATAAGATGTGTATTAAACGACAATGGAGTGAAAATGTAAAGAGTGAAAGAGTGATAGAGAGAGGGGGAGGGAGATAGAGATAAATGGAGAGAGGGAAAGGAAGAAAGAAACAGAGAACGACATAGAAACAGCCATGATTATCACATCCTCACCCCAACAGAGGAAGATGGGCAAATACTATCACGAAGACGTGACGTTTGATATGGCCATATAGCTAGTGGTATGTCTCCGCTCACTTCTTGAAATCTTCTCCCAGTCAGAAATTATTGATTGAATTAGCCCTCGCCTCGCAACACCTGCGATGGCAATGAGAGAGCGGATTCCCGAATTCCGTTCTGACATAACTTACCATCGCATAAATCGAGTGAATTAACGCTTAATACACAGTCTCTTGGATGGGTGTCCTAGTTGCCCTCCTTCCCCGTTTACCCCCATCATTGCCCTGGTTGCCCGGGATGTTTCCAGATGATTACGCTAATATGTTCCTCCACAAGGCGGGCCGACAAACAAATTTCGAACATTCCCTCGTTGAAAATGAGGGAATATTTATCGATCGGACTTATCCGACTTCCCAGGTTTACTTTCGATCTGCCTCCCCGTCGCACAAATCAGTGAAGACAAGAACAGGTCAGCCAGTCGACTTCGACATTCATAGAATAACTTCATATCTACAGCTGATGGTAAGAATTGGAATTCGAGCGAGCGATTCGGGAATTTACAAAACGGTAACCATTGTTTTCCGTATGATCAACAGATTTCAAATAACTCAGTGAGCCAACTGACCTCAAAGAATATGAAAATGACGAAATTGAAAATGCTATGAGATGTAATTATTGATGAAATTTCTGGGGTATCTTTAAAGGTCAAGTCCATCCCAGAAAAATGTTGACTTGAATCAATAGAGATAATTTGGATAATTTCGCATTTTGATATAGGTGAATTATGTATATATCATCATTAATTCTTTAACATACTACTTAACATCCCAATTTTATGGAAGTATATCAAAAATTTCGGCTCGTGATTTGCGCTCGCATGGATTGTTTAAAAGAAATATAAAACGCATGCATCTTATTAATAATTACAAAAGTGCTTTAAATGTCCAGTTTTCACACCATAATATTAACATATTTCGCGCTCTAATTAGGTTTATTATATTAATATATAAGATATCAATTTAATAATCAAACTGTCCCTTTTTCAGAATGGAATATCGATAAGTTTCATCTCGCACTTATAGGAAGAGAAATAGGAAGATAATCATCATTTTCATATCATGATGATGACATAATGTTTTTAGAATGTCCCATTCCTATGTCAAAACTGAAAGTAATAAGAATGAAATATATCAGCTCTTTCTTTTAACTGTGATCCATATCCACTTCACAATTTCCCTACAAAGTGCTTGAAATACAGAGCTTGAATTGAAGCTTTTTCACATCGGAATATCAAATATTTTAAGCTCGCGCTTCGCGCTCGTTTTATTGATTTTCATGATAAAACAAGGTATTGAGAATGCCCAGATTTTAGGTCGAAATCTGAAACACGCAAGAGCATGTTTGTTCAGATATACGCAGCTTGTTCTCCATATAAATCATTATCCAGTTTCAGATCACAATATCAGAAATTTTCGGCTCGCGCGTTGCGCTCACATTATTAATGTAGGAAGATTTCTAATAAAATTATTTTCATTATTTACAAAACATGGATAGAGTGCCCAGTTTTTTAGTGTAAATCTCGAATTTTTCCGCTAATACTTCGCCCTCGTATCATTTGTTTATATATTTATATTTTTCAAGATTAAAAAAAAGCTTAGAATTTCCATTTTTCAGGTAGAAATGTCAAAATATTCAGCTTGCGCTTCGCCCTTGCATTAATTGATTGTTGAAATATTTAGAATTTTCATGACTAACTGCAAGCAGCCGTTAACATATCCTTTTTTTATCAGATCCAAACGTATATTAAGAATTTCTGCTTCCGCTTCACGCTCGCAGTAATTATTTAGTTGGATACACATCTCGTTTATGATCACAAACATTGCCCAGAATGTTTAAATCTTAGGACAAAATATATGAAATAAAAAAATAGCTCGCGCTTCGCGCTCGCACTATTTAAATAATGTTTATGAGATTATTATTGATTTATAAGAATAAAGCATACAAGTGACTAGGTCTGCCCCTTCAAAGAAACAAATAAAAGTCAACCTTTTAACGGCCGATCGAGGATAATGAGGCAGAAAACAAACCTGCCCCCCCCCCCACTGGCGAAGGCTAGATCCGCCCCATCTTTAAACTTTAATGTCTTCTGATTAAATTAGCTGTAACGGATAAAAAATTGAAGTTTCAACTATCAGTTATTGTAACTATTTCCGTCCTAATCAATCGTCGTGTTTCTACAGAGAATCGTTAAACGGTATTACCCGCGTAAGTATACAGAATTCCGGAAAACTTTCTTGTAGAAACGGACGCGATGCGGTTTATTGGTAAACCGCATCGCGCAAGTTTAATGGTTTTTCATAACCATCTCAGGGAGGTGGTTATTGCCGTGTTAATCCGTTTAACTTTTCAGTAGAATGTAAATTAATCGGGTTATTCGCTTTGTAGAAACAGGTTGGTTTTAGGGTGATGCGGTTTATTCGATTCCGGAAAAGATAAACCGTTTTCAACGATTCTGTCTAGAAACACGCCAAATGTAAATCACTGATAAAATGAGTTGGTGATACAATGATAGATTGTCATGTCATGCATGTCAATCCTTTCCAATTAAAGAATAAAATAAGATAGTCTAAACAACTACATTGATATACTGAACCTTCACTAAATCCCAATTGCAAAAAACCTCTCTCTCATACTGAATAAAGGAACGCAGCCTCAAGAATGCGTGCACATTATGGTTATACATTTTCTATCACAGATGGTCTGCAGATAACATGATGACTTCATCTTGGGGTATAAACCTTCGCGCATGGTCGAACCACATCAAGGTTAAAACGATCGGAAATATAATCATGGCATGATTAAGTCATGTGTGTCTAAATTAATTGATTGATTACGATCAACAACATACTTAGCAGGTCAAAGGACCTCACGGAGATCCTCGTCACTTCTCTCATTTTGATTGATTAGATGCGACTTTCGTGATCATTCCGAAGGCCTGGACTAACAAGACATCATTAAAATGCCCTCATAACAGCAATTAGTTCTGATTTTAATAAAGAAAGAAAAGTAATTTGATTTCATTCCATTAATTTAATTCGACAACAGGCGGGAGAGGACATCGTCTCGAATGCGTGAAAATGTGACTGTGACACGAATTCCGACATGTTATAAATGCCAGCTGTTAAACTAAAAAAATAATACCCTTAGGATATTTTCCCCACATGGAATCTCTGCTTAATTCCAATGAATAAAGATAAACAAATTGAGCTTAAATACAGTGGTCTGACCAAATATTTGGAAAACAAATTAGAGACATGTAAAGGGATAAACGATACAATACGCATGACCGTTGCACCCTCTAACTTGACATGTACATTCTTCAACCTTTAGAAGACAGTATCCTCAAGGCTTCAGATGCTGTATTAGCTTTTCTAGTTTTTTTTAGCCTCATTTACGTTCGATTTTTGTCTCCGTTTTCGCTCTTCATTCCCTTTTCTCTCTTTTTCTCTTAAATCCAGACATATTGATTTCTAAAACAGTAAGTGGATGAAGTACTACAGAGACAGTCATGCAACCAGAAAGTTATTTGCAATGACGTGAAAGCAGGATAATATCGAGGGTAAGTCTCCAACCTACAAACAGTATCAACGAGGGCCTCTCCTCTTCAACGCCCACAATCGTTGTTTGGGAATATCCGAATGACCACTCTTGATACAGTCATATAATAATATTTAAAGATGTATGTCGGTTTTTACGAATACGAGTTATACTTAAAGGTAACTTTTGCAGCATCAGAAAAATGTATTCAATAAAGGCAATCTGCAGGATCTCGTAAAGAATAGAGAATTGTAGAATGTGTCGGTAATCAGTGACGCCGGAACGTTATGGGTACTGTAACATATAGCTTAGCGATCATTCCTGGGGTTAATTCTTACGAAAGATCATGAAATCGGCCCAAGATCAATGGCTAAGCTTATGTCACGGGCTCTGGTCACTGAAGGAATCCCTCCAAACAACTGTTTGCACAGGACGTTCTGGCCTTACTATAGGTGTCAATTTTCATAGTATGAAAAATAAGGTTCTTTTTATTGACCATAATGCACTTAATAATTTATTGATCTTGTATAAAGCATTTCTGCACCATCATAGCAAAAGGCATCACACGGAAGGTACCAATAAATGAAAGCACAACACGCACCATAGAACGCTGAAGCATTGTACGCATTATAGGTGGAATCCCCAAAAGACACCATCATTATATTAGGGCATCATTTAACTGAGCGTTGTGGCGTGCGCCTGTAATCCAAGCTGTGGGGAAGTTACAAATTGATGCAGAGGTTCGAGCCCTGGTCACGTCTTTCGGATGGTGACGTTAAAGGTCGGTCCCAGACGTAAATAATCATATCTGATTGATACACGTCTGACAAAACTCAAAGACACATAACATCACATGCACCATGGCAGATGAAATCACCACACACACACCCTCACACACACACACCACATACACCGACAGGTTAAAGTATCTCGGACAATGTAGCCATTGAAAGGCCACGTGCGTTATGGAGGAGGTGGTGGAAACATTCCATTACTAAAAACACTAAAATAAAGCGATGTCCCTCAGTTGAAGAAGGTGGGGTTAAGAAGGAGACATGCTACTTACCGAATACTTGCTTTCTGTGCTTGACAGTCCGGACAGAACACAGGTGGTAGCGATTACATAACACAAATTAATGTTTGCTAGAATATTCTCAAATGTGACCCGTTCCATTGGCGGAGACAGCACCTTGAAGTAAGAGTTAAAATTGAGCCCATCCGCGGCCAATGCTTGGGCCATCATCCTCACAATCGTATCACCAAGCTGCTTGATCAGCAACTGCCTATTGAACATGACATGGAAAGGAAAGGCTGAGCTAAATGTGTTCACCGAAAGTTTGGCATCTTTTCTCCTGGTCGACAAGGTAGAAATTGACTGGATAGGATGTCCAAGTCTGTTCTTGTCACATGATGGATGCACTTCGTCTAGGAGAGGTTGGATTATGTACACTGAATGGTTCCCCACACGTTCACCCATTTGGACATCGACAAAAGAATTGAACAAAAGAATGGACGCCATTTTGATCTGTCCCGCCATGCTTTGCGAGATGCACGTGCTCTCCGTGTACATGTGAAGTAGAATGTGTCGTTCGTCGTCCCTCGTGGAGCAGCGAAATGATGGTGGCTATGGCAACAGAAAATAAATTTGACATATAAAATGAATTGATGATAATTAGTACATAATAAAGAAAACCTGCATGTACATGTCAATAAAACAGAAAACCATGAAATTTAACAAATTTAACTATCTGAATAGAGCACATGTGACAAAATGTGACCATAATACTGTAATACAGTTTATTTCATTAATTCTAATCAACATTTGTAAATCACTGTAAGCACTATAATTCTAAGATATAAAGATATGCAAATTTGTAAGAACAGCATGTATTGTTAATTCACCATGAATAAAAGTAAAACTCAAGTATTTTCCCTTACATTTTCACTAGAAATAGTGGATTCTAAATTGAAAAAAAAAAACAAACAAGTGGAATGCCTCTGGCAGTCTCACCTGCATCACGCGATTCAATATAGTAGCAGTGCTGACTTTGAAAACTACTATAACTCGCACAAGATGTTCAGTGATACTTGATTACTATTATGTCCAAGTTTCATGAATCAGATCCATAAACTTTCAAAGTTATGATGGTAATTCAACAGATACCCCCAATTCGGCCAAAGTTCATTGACCCTAAATGACCTTTGACTTTTATCATGTGACCTGAAACTTGCAACAGGATGTTCAGTGATACTTGATTACTATTATGTCCAAGTTTCATGAATCAGATCCATAAACTTTCAAAGTTATGATAATAATTCAACAAATTCCCCCAATTCGGCCAAAGTTCATTGACCCTAAAACCTTTGCCATGTGACGTGAAACTCATGCAGGATGTTCAGTGATACTTAATTAACCTTATGGCCAAGTGTCATGAACTCGGTCCATATTATTTCTAAGTTATGCTGTCATTTCAAAAACTTAACCTTAATATTTGGTGTTGACGCCGCCGCCGCTGTCGGAAAAGCGGCGCCTATAGTCTCACACTGCTAAGCAGGTGAGACAAAAATATGACCGAGTTTGATCAACATAATCAAAGGCCAAAGCAAAATAGAAAAGGTTCTTAAGACGTTTCGTTTAGGCCCTACTACTATCTTTCTGTATAAGATGGTTGATTTCTGCTAGCATCTAGAGAGAAATTTTGTTTCCACTGACAAAGTATATTCATTGAGAACATGAACATGTATAGGACATAGTACCTAAAAACAAAACCGGACGTCTGTCACTGTTTGAACTTGAACGACGATTTGATGTGATAAAAGGGGACAAGAATTTTACGCTAATAATAAAAATAAATCATACGTCATGAAATGCGTGTGTGAATATGTGAATATATATATATATATATATATATATATATAAAGTGGGCCCTTCGCTGAACGTTAGGTGCATTTGTGCGTGTGGTTTGGTGATTGTATGTGATAATTGAAGAAATTTGGATTGATCATAACGTGGATAAGCGTAAACATATTGCATTGCGAATACTAATATCAACTAAATGTTAAAAAAAATCATGAAAAACATTAACTTGTATACATTACAGTTTATGAATGGCCAAATGAGTCTACAAAATGTATAATACTGGCTGGAGAGACGCTTTTGTGACATGTATAATGAGGGATGAATAAAACACAAACTGCAATGAGAGACATCGACCACAGTTTTAAACATCGCTTCGTGGACAGCCAAGAACGACACGCTAGGAGCTTTTTATCCACTCAAAAGGGACCTTTTTTCAACCTAATCAATTCCTAATCAAATTTCATGCTTCACTGGGGCTCATTCTACCCACTGCAGCAAAAATATTTTGACAGAAAAATCGCTTTCTCCCCGCTCCCCCGTATAAAAACATTGCAGGGAAGTCGGCTCCAGAGCTTCAAGAACACGGTTATCAAATCAGCTTATCGAAAAGGAGCAAATTTTACTGGTCTGGGGATTATCGTATCATTCCCAGACGCTTGCCATTTCAGAGACAATTTTTTTTCCAAAGCCGTTCAGTTTGATTTATTTTTCCAGCATTGAACTAGAATATAGAGGACAGATTGGATAAAAAGATGGTATCTTGTATAGAAGAATCCTCAAATTGGCATTATTTTGTCTTAAGATTTCCCGACAAATCAAAACCAAGTCCTGATCCTCAGAAGGAAAGATTTATTTCCATTCCAATTGTTTTGATTGAGTACTTGATAAAGGTACCTACCCCTAATGGGTTTAAATCGGGCATGCATGAACGATGAACAGTGCAATGACCTAGTTTTCACGAAGGTAAACAGTGACGAAATGATAATTTTACTTTTATATAGAGTAAAAAACGCAATGAGAGAAATTGTATTCAACAAAAAAATATGCAAGCGTTTTAATAACATTTCTTAAATGCAATAAAACAAAAGCCTCGCATCAAATTCGAAATGACCATATACAGCAAATAAATCGTTTATATATTATCTGAAGGCTTATCAACAATGATAAATATAATTGTTTGAATTTCAAATAGTGACATAAGATGCAAGGAATTAGTAGGAAATCGGGAGAAAGCATTTGTACGAATTCAATGAATAACATAATGTATTGACATATTACCGTTTTATAGCATCCGCATGATGAAGCCCGTTGCAGAAAGAGTTGCAATCAATCGCAACTCTACAAATCATCGCAACTTGATTTCCAACCAATCAACAGCGTGCATTTGGGACTTGCGATCGATTTTTGAGCGTTTTAACGCAACTTTTTCTGCTACGGGCCCCTTGGCATATTAAAGCAGCCCACTGAAAGCTGCCTTTTTTTAACTTACTCCTTCCCGGTCAAATGTAAGACGTACATTAAAACATCGAATACATTGATTCGAATATGTCTGTGACCAACACCTTTTGATAGACATTAACCTACATTTATTACCCTTACATGCTCAGTTATAGAAAATTGCTGGCTGCTAACAATGCAGATCTTGATTGCTTTTAGCGCCTTGTAACAGAGGCTGGACAAAAACTAGGGTAATAGGACTCACTATTGACCTCACATATTATTACAGACGACATATTCTCATTTTGGCCGCCGATGAATATTCCAATGACTTTTTAAAAAAGGACTCTAACATTTTCAAAAGTGCTGCTCTGCATTTTTTTTATTGAATAGAACGTGTCAGTTTTCATGGTATTTATGATGCCGAATTTTCTATGAAGCCGTGATTTAAACTTCATTTTAAAGGTAAGATGATCACCTTCCAATGTTCCTCTATTCCCAGTTAATGTATGTTCGTATTAAGAAGGAAACAATCGTAGTCATGGTAGTCGGAAGAAATAAATAAATGTGACCAGCCACCCCAAAACCAAACAATAAGTCGAAAGGGAAGAAGAAGTAATTAGAAATCTGAAGGAATAATTTTTCATCTTCATGCTGTCAAACTTTGAAGTTGTATAGGTGAATAAACGACACTAGCGTACCTACAGGGGGGGGGGCAGAGGGGGCAGTTTGCCCCCCTCTGACGAGCCACCACCCATGCAAAGGACGTATCCCTGCCCCCCCCCCCCCGACGAGCTTGAAAACCTGCTTTTCTTTTTTTTTTGCATGTCAATTTTTTTTGGCGGACGGTTTTGCCCCCCTCCTAGGTACGCCACTGATAAACCACAAGATATAGTAGTTTCTTTGACACCATTCGTGTGGACTCATATGCTTGGAAGTATCACATACATGTAGATTACATAGTGTGCACATCTCCCGGGCACATCTCATGCTCGAGTAGTGAACCCCTAACTTCAAAACCTTCTTATATCCATATTTTCTGAAGCTCTCACTTAGTTTCTTATACATTCAAACAAGTAAGGGTTAAGGTTGATCAATTTTGGTAAGTTATGTATCATTTTAAAACTTAGGATGCGTCTTTTCAAGCTTAATGAAGATCTCGAAATTTATTTTGGGCGACTTACTGTTGATTTTGGGGTAGCTGGTAAAAGATAAATGAAATAGAATGAATTAATGGATTTCAAGAAACTATATACATGATATATTTGTCTTACCCTGTGATTATTGGTGAGTTTCAACGAAGCGATATGCTGCTGAAGGCCATCAATGTTGCTATAGAATTCGACTAGGGACCCGCCTAAAGCTTGTAGAAATGTGCCATATTGCTCGAAACACAGACAGAAAAACTCCTCTCCGAACCGCTCCATAAATACTGTGTACTCTAAACCTGTGAATGAAACGTTTAAAAGGGGTCGAGTCAAACCTTAAAACTGCTGGTTCTATTTCATACATTGTAGTAATATAAACGTGCCGTTTGATTGTATGAAATATACACACATTGTTGGGCATCATACTGTCCACTGTGTTGGGTTATGTATTTTGTAATATATATGTTGTGTGGGCAGTATGTGGCCCAGTGTAGGTTAAAAATTGGGCCTTTTTTACCTAACCTTTTAAAGAGTGTACCTCTGCGCGTTAAATGGAAACGTTAAAAAGAATTTGCAATCAGTAACTTTCAAATAATGAAGTCGGTATTCAGCATTGGAATTAAATATAATTTTTTTTCATCGATATTTTAAGTACGTTTTTGCTTTAAAAAATATTTCCATTAAACAGGTCCGTGGAGATTCAAAAATATCGAGACCTACATCAGTTTATATCATCTCTTCAATTCTAATGAAGTATTTGATTAAAGAAAGCGTCAATTGTTTAATGATTATTGGGAAGGACTAACTGGGGTGGGGAGGCCAACTGAACCGAACCATTTGAGACAAAATTAAGTTATGTACACAAACGGTGACAAAAGGAAGAATGATAAGAAAGGAAAATATAATAAATGAAGAGAGAGCTCCGTCTTGCAAAGACTTTTATCATCAATGAGGAAAAAGGAGTTCTTCCACAGGTTACATTGCCGCGACCCTTATTGAAAAACTCTCGCGCCGACCCTGGTTAAGGATAATTCAATTCTTATAATGCTTTCACATAACGTGTGAACTGCAATTTTATGTAATTTATTTGACAAATGGGACAATGTTTACGTCTACCTTTTTTCAATAACTCATGTTTGTTACATACTGTATCTTTAATCCTTTAATCAATTTAATCTGGGAGAAAATATGATTAATCCTCGGTCACGGAATTATAAAAGAGGTACAATTTAAAACACATTAGTGTTAACAATTCTGTACTTGTCGTGCATGTCGTTGAGTCTTGGAAATGGTTTGACAATCATAATACATATACAAATAAATCGCACATTTTTTTTTTTACTTCAGTGTTGCTTTGTTTTTACTTTAGAAATGTTTCTTGTCCAGATATGTGAACGTTCCTTTTAAAAGTTAAAAAAGTCTTCCACGAAATCTCGCCACTTACTTAAGACAATAGGAGGAAAAAAGGAGTGCGAAAATCTCAGGAAATTTATTGAGTAGATGAATTCTCCTCTGTCTAGTTGATTTACTTTAAAATAGCCTATCGTGCATGATGTGAGAGTAGAAGGGGAAAATCCATCCCCATTATGTCAATTATATCTCGCCAATCAAAACCCAAATGAAACGCAATTGATCGTTTCCCGTGAAATTCACCGTTTCAAGGGTCTAGCTCGTTTTACCTCTCACACGGGGCCGAAATTCCTCGACTTGAACTTGAGTAATGAAAAGCATTATTTCGGGAGGCAATTGGGTGTAGCGGTGAATTGATCAGTAAATAGATTCTGACATTGAACAGTGAATGGGGGCTCGCATTCGATTGACGGCAAAATCCCGCGGTGTTTAGCAAAACACTCCAAGTGCCTATCATAATTTGTCGCGTGCTTGTTTTCATCAATGAACGCCACTAGATCGCGTTTCAAGAGGGAGGACCAACCCGCTTACGGCACCCTTTTGAGGAGGGTTGAAGTGTTTCCCAGTCATAGAGCCACTCCAAGGGGATCTCATTATTATCACTAAACTCTGAAAGGTTCTTTCATGATGCCTACCCTACCCCTTTTTCAATTCGCAGAACGTCGGTCACCCCCTTTCTCGTTTTCAATTTTCTAGTTCAAATTTTTCTTTTTAATTTTGCAAACTACACTCATGAATAGTTTGAATTGCTATGATTAAAGGCAAGCAAACTTACAGATTGAATCACTTGATACTTTAGAATTAGAAATGCACTTTATTGATTCAATCAAATGCATTGACATTTTGTGAAAGAAATATTCTTGCAAATCAAAGTACCCACTTAATCAATTCAACAAAACTAAGGATGTTGAGAAGCAAACTTTCTTTGATCTTTCTGCTGTGAATGCTTCAAAGAATTTCATATCAACTGCACGGGTACATTAATTCAAGACTATACAAAAATGAATTCTTTGGTATGATTTAGTGACAGTTTTAGTGGCCCTGTTCTTGCTCTAATGCTGTATAAATCTTTCTATGGACAATTTCTTTTAATGAAAGAAAAGGAGCTTGCGGCAAACGAGTGAGGCGATTGATAAGCAGGTATTAGAACATCTCCCTCTGTCTTAAACTAGATTCATCGGCGGATAAAAATCGATGAACTCACGGTGCGTCGCAAAAAATAACCGATGACAGCATGAAAATTGTTACTGTTGCGAACAGAAGTGACATGCAAACAAGCAAAGGGCCTTTCCTCCTCAAACTGTTACGGTTATGACAGTGAAGGAGCAGCTGGACAATTATTGCTCCCCGCCTGCCCGCGTGAAATTTCTTGCACCAGTTTTTTCAACAATTTTGTTTCTTGATGGCGGGGTATGATCGACATGTGACAATTGTTTGTCAAATGCCTCCAGGATTTCTGGCGACTAAACGTCATCAGAAAGGGGGAAGCGTGCCATAACAGATAATTTAAAGGGCTAATTTGACGACTGGTGGAGGTTTAACGAGCATTATGAAACAAAGTTAGCGAGTAATACGATGATCAATACGAACTGTGTCAATATTTTATAATACAAAAACAGCAAAACGATATGAAAATACTTTTAACAGCTACAGTCAAGATATTTTTGAAGACATCCGTAACCGGTAACTACTGATAATTAAGAACAGATAATTTGGTAATTGGTAGAGTTCAAGGAACATTGCAGAAGTAAGTGGGCATTACGATGATAGATTCGATAGATTCTCTTATATAATAAACTTACTTGCCCTAATTCTACATTCGAGTGTGGATTAAACGATGGCCTAAAGCTGTGGTTAAACAATGTTAATCATGGATAGTCTCAGTTCATCAGCTCACATCTATTCAATTCAATTCAAATCAATTCATTTATTCTTTTCCATTAAAAAATAACAGCAAAATATGTACATTTGAAATACACATGTCCATACAAAAACAGATCAAATACATTGTAAATTAATATTGTAATAGAAATAAATGGAAAATGGAACACCTGTAGAAAGCTTTTAAAAAAGCTTGTGAATGGCAGGAGTCCAAAAGTAAACGAAATACAAACATAATAATGATAATAATATTAGATGGCGTATGTATTTGAATTTGAACTAAATCCGATATACAAATCAATTCACTTATGATTGTCATCAATAATAACGAAATTCTTTTTCACTATCAAACCATGTGACAAGACATCAAATGTATACAACGTCAACTAGATCTTGACATTTTCGGCTTGCCATAAAACCAAGCCCAGATTTCAGACCAAAGCCTAATTACTTCAGAATTGTGAATATAGGCCACTATGTCAAGTTTTATCACAAAGGGAGAAGAGTATGCAATCTTTTTTTTACATCATATCATATCATATCATCATATCACTGTAACATGATTTTAATATCAATAATAAAAAGAGGAGCTCGTCGTAAGAGGATGATGGAAGGGTTAAATGAGCTCTAAAAAATAAAAATAAAACGACAATACGATTATGCGTACGGGGGGTTCAATCAATATTTCGTCCGACAAGTTGTCAGATATGACATTTCTCCTGGATTCTGATTGGTTGAGAAGCACTGTTACTATAGTAACTGTCGGATAAAACAGGACTTGTCGGTCGGATAAAACGTGCGACAAGTCCTTTCATGAAACTCTCCCCCGGTGTCTAGGGAACGTTTCATCAAAGGACATGCCAGACTTTTTATCCGACAAGTCCCATTTTATCCGACAGTTACCATAGTTAGAGTTCTTCTCAGCCACACAGAATCAAGAAAAGATTTCAGATCTGATAGTTTGTCTTACAGAAATATTGATGGAATGCTCCCAAGGGCTAGAAGCGACTAAAAACTGCAGCAAGACATCATAAAAAATGACCCTGACATTAAGAAACTTGCCCTGTTCTTCAACCTTGTATAAGTCGTCTGCAGTCTAGTATGTGATTTTGACTTTAGTTATGTTCCATATTAGGTGAATTAATAACGAGCGAATTACTTTCCTTTCAAATGGGAATTATTGTATGGTTGTCAGCACCTTAAGATTGAACATTTACTTGATAATGAATGTGAAACCACTTCAGACACAAAATGGTAAATTATTATTTTGAACATTTTTTCTCTCTCTTCTTTTTTAAAATCACGTCAGATCTGAAATGTCACATCAGCTCGCTGCGCTGGAGATATTCCAAGATAACTATTTTACTATAAAAATCAAAATATCTAATATCAAACAAAAGTCACCTTATATCTATTTTTAGACAGTTATACTTCAAGTAATTACATGATCTCCACTCTGTCCCAAATGGTCTTGATAAATGTTATTGTGACCTTAATTTCCCTCCCCATTTTTCTTTCTATTTTATATTCTGATGATCTTATTATTTTCTTGATTTATTTAACTAACACTAGAACACGAAGCAAAAGAAGTTTGATCTATATAATCATATTTTCTTTAGAAAACAATATACTCTACATACACGTACATTTGAAAGAATCCTCTCCGCCAAATACAACGAACATTACTGGAGACATGGCTGAGTGTATATCACTTTTAAGTGGGCTAAGCTTAACCCCGTAGTATATGTGGGGCTAAATGGCAATTTAGCCCCACCTATAGTACGGGGTTAAAGGGATTGTTTAACTTTGTGAGCAGCCGATTTAAAAAAAAATCTCAAACCAAGATGAAACATGTGTACAAGTGCATGTATTAGAACTAATAAACCTGAAAACAACCATTATTGGGAATAAAAAGCTAAAACTACAAGGCAAACCCCGATTTTGTAAATAGGCGTCTTATAGACGCCTAAATAGTACACATAAGTGTATGGGATGAAATTAAGATGGTGTTTCCGGTCACTTTATATTTCAATTTTTGAAGCACTTCATAATTATTTTCGAACGCATTTTTTTCTGGGTCATTTTTGTAACATATCACAGACAAAGGTGACAAGTGTGACCTTCTAGCTCAGATTTTTTAAAAAGTCAAACCAATGTTAACCAATCATTTTAAGGAAATTTTGGCGTGTGTAAAAAGGGTATTTATATCATAGCATATCATCACAACATGATTTTGATATCAATCCTGTGGTAAGAGGCTACTAGAGGTGTTGAATAAGCCTTCAAAATATTAAAACGGCAATACGAGCGTGCGTACCCTGTGTCAGGGCTAGAAGCGACTACAACTGCAGCAAGACATCATACAAATAACTCTTGATAACATTAAGAAAATTACTCTATTCTTCAACTTTGTCAAAGCCATCTACAGTCTCATACTAGTATGTGATTTTGTGGCTTTAAATATGTTCCATATTAGGTGAATTAATAAAGACCGAATGACTTTTCTTTCAAATGGTTATTACTGTATGGTTGTCAGCACTTCAAGATTGAACATTTACTTGATAATGAATGTGAAACCACTTCAGACACGAATTCTTAAATTATTATATTTACATTTTTTCTCCCAGTTATTTTTTTAAATCTCGTCAAATCTGAAATGTCACATTTTTTCCAGCTCGCTTTGCTGGAAATATTCCAAAATAATTATTAAAATATGGTGATAAAAGTATTTCATGTAAAAAATCAGGTGTAAAAAATCACTTCTTCTAGGCAGTTATATTTCAATCAATTACATGATCCCCAGCTTCGTCCCAATGGTGCTTGATAACCTAAATGATAAATGTTATTGCAATCTTCATTTCCCTCCCCATTTTTTCTTTCCAATTTATATTCTAATGATCTTATTATTGCACTGGTTTAAAATACCAGAATACTAAGCAAAAAAAGTTCAATCTACATCATCATATTTGCTCTTTAGATAAATATATTCAATATACACGTACATTTGAAAGAATCCTCTGCACGAAATACAACGAACACTACTGAAGAGATTGTGGCGTGAGCCTGTACTATTTGAAAACAAATTGATGTGGAGGTTCGAGCCCCCGTCACGTATTTCGGATGGTGACGTAAAATGTAGGTCCCAGATGTATATAATCATATCTGATCGACAATGTCGTAAAAGCTTATTTCACACAAATACCCACACCCACAACAGCACTCTTAAAACGAATCAGTCAAATTGACTAAATCAGTAGTCATCTCGGTGGAACCGATGTCTAGTCACTATAGTAAACTATGACTCCGTTTTTTGGAGTCAAATATGACTAGAATAACAGTTGCATCCAGCTGACTCAATTAAACTAGTCATATTTGACTGATTTATATCAAGAGTTAACATATATCAATCCTACGTTATTACACATTCCTTTCAATTATCAAATAAACAGACAGCATGGCGGATGGATCACCTGATAACTAAAGTCACATGACTGATCTATATAAATCGAGTGACCAGAGCGTAACTTACCTAAAATCTTGGCACCTTTGGTAGTGACATGAATTAAGAGATCTTCTAGACATGAGTTCGGTCTGGAGTCGTAGTAGTTTGCTAATGATTCGGTTGAAAACTTACTATCCAGTCCCTCATTATCCCTGGAGTATAAAAAGAAAAAGAACAAAAATAAGTTAGAATATCAAGTCATCACATCTATATTACCTATAAACATAGCGTGAATTAAAACGTTTTATCTCTTGGCATGATGTTATCATCTACATAATTACTTCAGAATGTTCATATTCTTACTTCATATCACTTCAATCAATCAAATTTTATTTTAAAAAGAAGTGATGCAAATGCATCTTTGGAGGAGATGTAATATAACATTGGCACGCAATAAATACAATTTGTTCTGTACATATACATGAATATATATTATATCGACCCCATCGATATAATATATCTCGTATTCAGTGCTTCACTGATAATAATCTGCACTTCGATAATAAGCGTTGCTAAATCTACACCTGGCTGTGTTTTGAGAATACCACATCAGTGATTTTACACGTCAAATATTGGACGTTAAAAAGTTACGGTGTAATAGGGCGACACCCACTGGTCTAGTTATAACACAGTGTGTTTGTTTATTTTACACAACACGTGGTGTTCCGTTCAAACTCCAAGGCTTTTTGGCACCCGAGGAGCTGGTTCTTCAAGAAAACCTTTTGTATAGTGTTCAACGTTGCAGATAAACTAGTATAGCGAGCATTTTCAGTAACACCAAGTCTATGAGAGTGTACAGTTTATTGGGATTAAATGTTTCGTGACTGAACCTGTTGTTGAGAGCAAGTGTTTTGGTATGTGATCATTATATTCTGTTCTGCAAAAAAATTATATTCTTATCATTTGATAATTATCTTGTATTTTTTTCCCTACAGATATCTATCAGAGATATGATTTCACGTACGTAGACGCTTGAATCATGATAGTTTTTTGTTCATCATTGTGAGGTAAAGTATCACAAGTATTATACTCAAACTCGCAATAGCGTACTAATCCCATAAACATGATAAATCAACAATATAGAAATATTCTTTCTGATCTCTCGTGTATAAAATGGTATTAATCCTAATCAACCAACCAAAGACTTGAGGATTTGAAGATTGACTTGTGTTTAGTATGAAGAATGAAATGATGTTTAAGGAGAAAAAGTCAAGTGAAAGACATTTGGGTAGCGGTTACTGAAGAGCAATAATACGTATTATTTCCATCATCAAATCCCATGCATGACCTTTATGGATGCATATGATGAAGAGTGCGCTTTCGAGCGTGCGGCTATCAAGGGCCGCAACCCTCATTCCAAACGAATAAAGAAATCGTAGAAATTTAATGAAATAAATATCATACCGGGTAAACTACACAAGCGGTAGAATTTAATCAGTTTTGTCAATATGACAAGGGCGACACGAGGAGGGGGGGGGGGGGGGGGGGAGGGACGGACTAGGAGTTTGCTTTTTTTTATATTCCGATAGACCACGCCATTTATTTTGAATACCGCGATTTTGGACCGTGCTTAGACACACATTGGCGTCAAATAACGTGTAATCACATTAACGGGAAACCGTGCCCCACTATACCCTGGACTCTGGCTCGACACCTGATACTTAATGCTAATTGCATGCCCTGTTATCGTGGTTAAAAGGCTAAGTGATTCTAGACATCTCCAAGCGGTCACTCATATTTGGAGAGCACCTAAAATCAAAGCAAGTTGCAATAACAGCCACCGACACAATTCATACAGCCCCTTTTTTTAAATTCAATCACAATTTTGGAGCCCCTGTCGCTGGCAGCGGGGTTTTTTTTCTCTCACAGCGTGCGTTTACGATATTGTCTTATTGATTACTCGCTTTAGCGCGTTATATCGAGTCACCGGCTCCAATCTTTGGAGTAAAAGCCCTGCATTTTGTTGAGAGTCACAATTATTCAAGAGTCAAATGTTGTTTTTCTTCCCTTTTTGCTCCAATAACATTGAGAGCTATATACCCAGGCACTGTGTTTTTCTTTTCAAATACGATATCCACCCAAAACAAGTTCCACATTAAAGCGCTGCATGGCTATTTTTTTTAGCTGAGAAGGTCGTATCAACAAAGAATATTATTTCGCATTGAATAGAAAAGTTATGCTGCAGATATAACTTCTGAATACCAAAACAAAGTATCAAGGCTACTACACTGTTAAAAAAAATGATTTTACAGAAAAAAAGAGAAAAAAATTTCAGAAAGCAATTCTGTAAATTCATCCAACAGGAATTTTCTGCAATTTAACAGAACATGGCTGTTAAAAAAGAGGGAAAGGGTGTTTTATTAAAGGAAATTTGTAAGGTTTCATACACCAAATACCAATTTCCTGTAATTTTACATGATATAATGTAAGATTACGCAATCTGGTAAGATTACAGGTGTTCTCGAGACTCTGCTACTTTTATACTACTTTTATTTTAAAGATATTTTTTAACAGTGTAGTACTCGATGTCCAGGCTTTTATCTTTTAAAACCATATTGAACAAAAAAATCTTGTAAAGGAACCTTATGAAAACGAAACGATTAACATTTCATTTATTGACTCTTGCGTTTGCCTTTATCAACGCAGGATCAAATTTATATTTCACAAGCTGAATTAAATGCTAATATTAGTATTTTAAAAAGTTGATTCAGGTAATGTTCTACACTTTTGTGAACGATATTTTCCCTGCGCAAAACCTATTTCCAATATTCACTCAACTTCTAATTCAAATGATGCTGCAAAGATTTCAGCCTTTATTACTTGATGCAATTATTCTTTAAAAAACAGTAAAAAATTAATCATTGGTAGATTGAATAATTCAGAACCATCCTAATACACTATCTAAATTGCATGGGCTTTAAATCAATTCAATTAGACTGAGTACGGACAAATAGAACTATGGATTTAATGTGAAACCCCCAAAAATAAAAAAATCTCAAAGAATTTCGATTATGATTCTTTGAGATTCGAAAATTAATCTTTCAGATTGAAATGATAATAGCAGAACGAGATAAGGACCACTATTTTTGTTTTCACTTGTATAGGCCCTGCTTAAATTCATCTTGGAAGCAGCCCATAATATTAGAGTTTATGCTGAGAACGTATTTCAAGAACGGTGTGACATTGGTGGGAATAACGTCCCTGACAGATTTCCTATAAATCTATCTCAAACGGCAATTGCCACCCAGTGACAGACATAAATATGTTATTGATTTAGAGAGGATTTAGCAGTGAACAAGCATGGGATCAATGCGTCTGCCTAGTCCACGGGAAATCTCATCCATCTTCATCGATCTTTATGCCATGTTTCATTGCCAACGATAAGGGCTATTACCATGCTCTGGTGCAAAGAAAAGCATCTTGAACTATGCTACCATGGCAACAAGCAAATGAACATTCAGACAGGTTAGTGTTGGGAATGAAATCTTTAGCCCCCCCCCAAAAAAAAGGACTGGTACCATTCGATCGATTACATGAAAAATACACTGATACTTTTTTATACGTACTCAAAATGGATTTCATCATTCCAACTTCGGTTTAAAATATTGTTGATAATGTTGCCTGTTACAAAAGTATTCATTTTGGTCAAAATATCAAATGGATTCTCGTCAATATAGTTTGTGCCTTACATTCATGTCATTTACAATCCTTCTACTTTGTCGGTAGCAACAATCATCCATGATCATCGTTTATAATCAAAATTATCAATATTCTTATCATCATAATCATTGTCCCCTTCACATCCCCGTTTCTTTTGTTTTTCCTTTACTTCTACAGCTACTACTTCTTCTACTTTCCTTTTATTTTTCATTAATTCAAAATCTATTTTAATATTTTTTCTCTTTTATCTTTTCCTATTATCATTATTATTATCAGAATTATCATTTATTTCATATTCATTATTATTGTCATTATAGTAGTTGTAGAAGTAGATGTAGTAGTATGAGTAGTACCAATAACAATAGTATAATCAATATTGCTGTTATTACCATCATTAATATATTTAATAATTGTTCTCATAGTCATCATTATTTTCATACAGTTTTTACGACTTAAATAATCAGAAGAAATGTATTATGATCCTCCAGTTTGCTGGGGTTTTTCGAGAACAATGACATTAAAGGATAAATGACAGAGACTAACAGTAGTCAATTCGAAAACAAACTAGACATTAATGTCTTTTCACGATGGAATTGTGGATGAATGCTTTTGCAAATCGTTCCAAACGATATTAGGAGTAAAGCGAATTATTAACCGACGAAATGGCACATTGAATCACTAAGATAATCGGAAAAAACATTTGCATTTTTATTGCGCAATGAAAATTAGTGTGTCTGTGTGTGCGTTTATTATGGGAACAATAAACATTATTTTCCTTGATATTTATTTGACAAAATGTTAAAAGAAAATTGCACCTTTATTATTCATTTTTATATTAGAAAATGAAACAAATTCCCTCAATTGTTGATGTAATCAAAATATGTTTTCCGGAATAGTTTGGAGATAAAGGGGAATCGATTAAAGTGTCCCTCGGAATAAAATATTTGTAAGGTAAAAGGATGTACAAGTATATAAATGCCTACCATTATTTACAACCAATATCACATGAAACATTTACGAAACATTAGTAGGAGATCTATACACTATGTAATATGCAATTTCACCCAAGTGAGGATAAGGGAGGATCCATTGTGGGCAAATTCATTAAAAATAAAAATGCTTTGGGACACGAGTCCAATAACTCTACTGTTATTTAAGGGTTTGTGCTAACCACCAATCGCTTTCGGATTTCGACTAAGAGTTAGGTTCGACTTGTAGAAATTAATAATTTTCAAATAACCTGCTTCATAAAAGTCATAACAGCTAATTTAGAATTCAAATTGATCCATGTATTTTTTAAAAATGAGGATTAGATTTTGAGTGTGAACGAGGCGCCGTGGGACTGATAACATCAAGTACACCTGTTAAGACGTGGTAAACTAGGTGTGAAGTGGCGCCTCATAGGTGACGTGTAAACCCTCTACAGGATTCACGCTCAACTAATCACAATGCCCAATCTTTCCTTAACCCTCCAGACTCCGGCAAACTCCCTCACAGCTCGCAATGGATATCGACAGCACGTATGTGAGGCGGAATGAGTTAACGTAACACTGTTATTATCAATATGAGGCATTGTCTGCGAAATGTCGTTCGGTCTTCATAGAATCACCCTCGTTCAGGACGCTGATAGGGAGTTTTCGCAACAGTACGCAGACGCTTTCTACAACGTAGCGAATCTATTGTCAAAATACCTTCATGTCAAAATTTTTCTTTGTCGAAAATTTTAGAAACAAAATAGCAGTTTCGTTCGTGACTCTGGAGTAACGACATATTTGCAATTTTCGACAGCTCTGAATCAATTTTTACCAATCCCTCAATCCATCAATTATTTTCGACACAAACTCTCAGCTGTTCATTATGATCTTGAATGGCATTTTCAACAGATTTACTAGGTTCTAGAATTCGTCCCCTTTGCAGTTGCAAAAACTCGGTAATGCCAGTGGAGTGGCGATATGACGTCGGAAGGGTTAAGGGAATTTCAGGGTAATCGTTCGGGGTGTGCGGGGCAAATCTTGCGATCTTTCCTCTCCCTCCTCCCTCACATTAAATCAATAAAATGGCGGTAGAACACAGGAGCTACTTCTTGAATTGCATCTTTGTTCAAGCATCATGATCACTGTATTATATTTGAATAAAGCTCAGATTAGACTACAGTTCATGGAAGTATAAACCCTCAATGGAAATCCCCTCAGGAGCCTATAGTTACACCCAGGCAGAAAATACTCCTAATCGTACAGCGATAAAGCTTCTGAGAAGCTGAGAAGCATAACAAAAAAGACTTAAAAAACTCGAAGGGTTTTATTTCAACATTTGCACCTGGCGCCTAGAAGTGCTTGATAGTATAGTGATACAAGTTCAAATTCAAATTCAAACAATTTTGAATTCAATTTCTGACAGAAAAATAATTTTAAAAGTCAGTTTACATTAGAACTGCCAACCTTACGCAACTAAATAAGGGAATCATAATGTAAAAAAATGTCCACTTGATCCCTGACGGTAGACTAAACTTTGGTTCTTTTAACAAAACTTAAAATTTTCACAGAATTGACCAAAACTTATTCAGATCTACAGAGTAAAGAGTAAATGAAGGTCAAGGGAAACAAAATCTAAAATGCCCTTCAGCTTATAGTGTGGTCCCTTCTACTGTTTCCTGTGGAAGCTATACACCAGAAAAATCACGCATTAAATGAAATGAAGACAATTTAATCTTTTAACATACCTACATTATTTTATTACACTTTGTTGTTATAAATAGGCATCCTGGCATATGATAAAGACTTAAGGATTGCTTCAAATCATCGAAATCAGATTTGTATACCATTACTCGAAGTTACAAGTGATGAGGAATTGAAAAGGTTTTAAACTTACAAAAAATCATCGATGATGTCATCTTGACCAAAAGTTGAGAAGACACGACGGAAGGTGAGAGATACGATACCAACCTGTCAGGAAAATAAAAAGAAATGTACCATTCATTAACATATAGCTTCCGGTGGGTTATTGCGTTGTCAGAGTCAAATAAATACATATACAATAACACACAGCTTCCCGTAGGTTATTTTCATATATCATGAAAACATTCGACACTGTTTCGCAAAGCGATATTTAATAATCAAATATATACTGGGTGTAAAAAAAAAATGACAATCCACCCACCCCTTTTCCCGCGAACAATATCAAATTAGTGACCATTTAGACATAACTATCTACTGAAAGAACATCTAATAAGCATTCAAATCGGGGTTTTTTTCATGATTTTTCGGCGATGCATCACTGAACACCATTGTATTAAAAATTTTAAGGTAAAATATTTTACTGTTACCTTTCATCATCATCATCACCATCCTCGTTATTACCCTCATCTTCATCGTCGTCACCATTATCCTCTTCATCATCGTCATCACCAACACCACTGCCATCGCCATCATCATTTTCACCACCCTCGCCATTATTAATATGTTAGACCTCTAAGAATGTAAAATAACATCTTGCCAAAGGGCACCAATAGCACCAATTCGACACTGTTTCGCAAAGCGATTTTTAATAATCAAATATATACCGGGTGTAAAAAAAAATGACAATCCACCCACCCCTTTTCCCGCGAACAATATCAAATTAGTGACCATTTAGACATAACTATCTACTGAAAGAACATCTAATAAGCATTCAAATCGGGGTTTTTTTCATGATTTTTCGGCGATGCATCACTGAACACCATTGTATTAAAAATTTTAAGGTAAAATATTTTACTGTTACCTTTCATCATCATCATCACCATCCTCGTTATTACCCTCATCTTCATCGTCGTCACCATTATCCTCTTCATCATCGTCATCACCAACACCACTGCCATCGCCATCATCATTTTCACCACCCTCGCCATTATTAATATGTTAGACCTCTAAGAATGTAAAATAACATCTTGCCAAAGGGCACCAATAGCAGGGGGAACCAAATCGTAGCAAGACTATACCATAGTAGACAACAATAAATCTGAGTTAAAACTGTGTCAAGATCGGTTGACTTTTCAGCGATGTTATTTATAAAGCATGAGTTAATCAACACCACATCTCTGAAACTAACAGTATGCATTTAAAACAAATACCATTAGTCTGATAAGAAAAAGAAAAGAGGTACAGATTTTCTCAAGTTCAACCATTTGCTGTATTGGAATACAATGTACATGGAATGACTTGCTAGTCACTCTAGCTTCCATGCCTGAATTCAATAATGGTAAGAGAGTTATCTTCTCGATCTGCAAGCTAGAGGGCTTCCTGGCCATCTCAAAGGAAAGCCTAGATGAGAAACGATTAAGACGGCGAGCCGCAAAAGGACTAAAAATAACCCCCGCGGCCTTGAAAAATTCTGTTGAAAATGCATAATTTGAGCAGACAGCTGGCGCGAGGTTTGCACATTAAAGTTTGGAGTGAAATTCACCTTTTAAGTGCGCAAGGCTAGATATGAATTTCATGAGCTTCCTCAACACACCTGCTAACGCTGTGCTCAGGAATGTATATAGACACACACATCAACAAGATCATCCCTAATATGACAGTGTGTACATCTTGATCTTTGATGTGTTCGGCGTTTATTTGAAATGTTATCGGGAATTCCTCCCGAGATTCACTCGATGTAATTCTTCTAAGATCACGTATTTGGATTCAGTATTAGTGATCAAACATTCATCAATCATTTACCGGATTCAATTAAATTCAATTAAAAAAATCCTAAGGAATTAAGGTATCGGATAATAATAATAATATGTCCATTTATATAGCGCAGTTACCATGTGCATATACTCAACTGCGCTTCGATACTTGGTATCATAATTATTATTATCCCGGCTGTAGCCGAGCCGCCATATTAATAGGCGCTAAAGCGTTCAAGAAAAAAATCCTACCGGGTACCCATTCACCTCACCTCACCTGGGTCGAGTGCAGCACAATGTGGATAAATTTCTTGCCGATGGAAATTACGCCGTGAATAAAATCAAAATCAATCTGTTCGATCATAACCTATTGCACTCAATTACATTCTGACTAGGGCAGTATTATAAGTTTTGCCATCTATATACTTACAATTTTAAAGCATTCTAGTAAGCGGATTAGCACGTGAGTATCAGTATTCATTTCAGTAGGTTCGCTTTCTTTCTTGTTAATTGAAGTCTAAAATGCAGCAGGTTTCAATACTGCTTTCATTTCAAATAATTCATTACTATAGCAATACGCAGGGAGGGGAACTGGATTAGAATAGACAGGGACTTTGCCAGAGTTATTTCAAAGAGAGAGCAATGTGATTTCAAAGTGTGACCATTTTAATCTCAAAATGAAAATTTGTGTATGATTATATAAGCACGTCCATTTTCAACACTCTTCCTGCTTCAGTTTTCTTTCCATTAACGATCATTTGAATAAAAGAGGTGGTAGCACCATCCCTTGTGGCACCCCTGGGCGGTAGACGTACACCGTGTTACACACTTGAAATCGGTAATGCACATCAACCATTGTCATTCGCCAGACTCAACTAGCAGACCGGAGGATCTACGTTCATTACTTGGATCAACCTATGGTCTACCCAAAGTAGGTTCATGGTCTACCAGAGCCTACGCGATAACTTGATTACTATATTATATCATTGGCCCAGACAATGGTGTTAATAGTCGAACAGTGTTACCGCATCAAAGCCCAACCACACGTTTTATATCAATTGGTATTAGTGGTTATTCAACCACCAATCATTAAAAGCACACCTACATCTCTCGAACGATTGCATTCGAATGACCACTACCGTATTCATGGCATTCTCACATCAGCCCAGGGGAGTATTTCGCGGAACAAACCAGATTTCCATCGACAACTGTTATAAGCTACTGAAATCCTTGCATCTGATTGGCTCATAACAAATTAGTCAGGGAGAATCACTGACCATCTCCTTTATGAAATACTCCCCTGGAGATTATCTCGATGATTAGGTGATGCGGTTTTACTCTTGAGAGATTTTATGTACATTAATGCCTCTACTCATTCAATTTTTCACCGATTTAAAGGAGAGGTGTATAATGTTACAAGAACACTCTGGGATATCCCCTGTTTACTGGAATTGAAAGAGATGCATTATGAAGCGTGACAGCGGGGTGATTCGATATCCTGAGGTAAGAGTTGGGAGGTTTGGATTGCATCACAAAAAGTGAGATCGGCATGGTGGCTGAATAAATGTCTCTATTAAAAATAGACCTAGTTTTTGACATCACTCTTGGTGTTCGCCGTGCCTCGGATAATAGGAATACCCAATGTTTATCAGGAAAACGAACTCTCATTCCAAAACGACACTCCCTACAGTGTTGGCTTCTGAATATAGATAGATAATGCAATATATACATATTACATGCACCACAATCATAGAATAATAAGAATGTGGTGACATGGTGAGTATAATTTTGTCCCTAACAATACCAGCTCTGATATCTTGAAACGACACAGTTATAACATTCATATTGTACATAATAACCTATTACATAATAAACCAAGACATGGTACACTGGACAATTTCACGCAGCTATAGTAATAATAAAAAAAAAATCTTAAACCTCAAGGTTAAGTTTCGAAAATCGACGGTTCAACATTTGAAACATGCATAAATTACCACTAATAATAGATTTTAGTTACAGATTAGACAATAGACTATATGAGAAAACTAACAGAGGAGTATAATTGACCGACTGCTTGTAAACTCAATGAGTATGAATGCTGTTAACGTACATTAAAAGAGGCAAATATTCCAATAACTTGGGAGAGACAGAGTATTGATACGATTCACGAGATGACCAGGATAGGGGTGTAGAGGCAGGTCACAGCTGGTTGTGCCATTTGGTATCGCATACCGCATCTCTCCGGGAGACCAGGGACTGTTTCACGAAGACTTGAGTCTGGCAAGAACCGTACATGTTAGCACTTTGAATCTGCCTTTAAGTCAGACTTACGTCTTATGTGAAACGCACCGGGGTCAGCGACTGGCACATTTTCAACAACATTTTGCCTCTTTACTATTCTCAGTGGAAAGATAGCTTGAATAGTGGGCTAAACACATTTCATATTTTTAAAAGAAATATCAAGATTTAGAATAGAATATCCTTGCAATGGCACTCGTTGTTTAAAACCTTTCTAAATAAGTGTGTGAACTAATTCACGATGAAAATGTGTAATTTCATATATCACATTCAAAATAACAGCAGAAAGATTAATTTACTAACCATCTTTTCCTTCACATTTCTCTGACCATGGTATATAACAAACCATGTAATAAATTGATCCAGTAAGACCAGTACCAGGACCAGTTTGACCAGTTCGAGGACCAGCCCGACAAGTACAAAATACCAGTAAAGACCAGCTTGAAAACCAGTGAGACCCGTATAAAATTCCAGTGATTCTAGACCAGTTTAATTTTAACTGGATCAGTATGACCAGTTAGACCAGTAAACCGATGTTCCAATTTCCAGAGTTACCAGTTGAAATTCTACTGGTCTATTAAACTGGTCCACTGGAACTGGAATTTCCTTCTGGGTAATCACTCTAACAAAATGCAGCTGATATTGTATAATAGCGGATCAGATTATTTGGGACACTTTTTTAAGGTGAACAATTTGGTGTGTGGCAATCAATGAATTTGAGGCTGAAATCAATACGGCTATGGTACAAGAAATGGACAGTTACCGTGTTATGATCAATAACAGCCATAAGAAAAGAGAACAGGTTCATATCTTAGGTAGACAGTCATAAAAGTGAAAACATGGCAATGCAATGCAATGAAATTAAACATTTCAAAATCAATCTTCATGAAACTTTGAACAAAAACATGTTCAGAAACCACATTTTAAACAAATAGGTCAGCTTAGAAATATAATGTTGTTTATATTAAATTAATCCTAATTAATCTTAATTCAAGTATACTGTTGTATGAAGGTGAATAGTGGACTCTACATATATATATAGAAACAGGCAAAATTTAAACCAAAACGTTTGACTCAATATAGTGTTAAAAAATTAACATTTCTGTTTCTGCTAATATATTTTATTCAATGTTAAATCGGATGCATGTTTTATGAGTAAATCTTAACGCAACATGTACACGGTTTTGTATCATTCTACGTAAAAGACATAAGTTTACGGTGTTCCCTTCAAGAAATAAGATACCTATGCATATAAACTTAGCAGCATTAAAGGAATCCAAGGTAAGTATAGATAGAACAAACAAATTTTAATCAAAACGCAATTTCTGGATGAATGCTCCATATACACACAATCGAGTAAACCTATGATGAATTTAATGCAAGATATATGTGATTATGAAAAAATACCCCCCCCCCTTCTGTTCGTGTGGGATATAAACCGGAATATAGAGGAAGAGTGCAAGGTGGCCCGAGTTCCCCAGGTAATAAGCTTGTGATAAGTCACTGAATATTTCATGAACCAATGGCATCCTACGGCTTCCATGAATGAAAATTGTACCATTACCAAGGCTCTGCCAAACTTACGCAAAACACGCAATTTATTCTGCTAGCTCAGAAACACGCATCAATATCCCCAACGGCCTTTGTATCTGTTAACAAATCGTTCTGACAAAATCCTGTGTCATTTCGAGAAAAGCCACTGTTGTAATATGATCAATGGAATTCATTTGCAGCAATTTGCGGGAGTGTATTTGCATTTCGAAATCATGCAAATACAATGGGCTGGGTTACGTCGGCATTTCGGAAACAAATGGATGCGTTGTGGATACTGAGTGATTATAAGGCACACAGCGTGTGTCTATTTGAAGAATTTATCGTTGCGTTTTCATTTTGATGTGTAACAGTATTATGTCAACACATCGATAGATCTTATTTATATTCTTTTTCTATGGACAAAATGACAGATCACGGGTGTCTTAATGGGTGTCATAATGTAGACAAAAAATCGTTACTATTTTTGTAATTTTATTTTTTGGAGTAATTATTGCAGTTTATGCATAGCATTAGTATTTCTAGTATCACTACATTTAATTAGTATCACTACAACGTCCAATGTGTTTTCAACAGGAATGAAGATACTGCAAAGCTATTTAAACATCTTACGGTGGAAAGGACATGCATCAGGTAGCCAAGGGTAAAATGACTAAAACGATTGAAGTAAATTTTGGGTTACTTGCTGCAAGACTTCCCATCGTTGATTTTTACAGTAAACTGAAAACAAGGTGGAACTCTGAATTATTTGAGAATTCATGGTATTTTTATCTGAAAATTATGTCCCCAATAACTAAGAGGTCGCACATAATCACCTCATCAAAAGGGGATTATCCACCGATATTTTGCTGAACCACATGTACGGAGTTTTGCTCTTTGGTAGCCGCTAGAAAAAAAACAATCTAACTTTCCTCAAAGAATGAACAAATTTCATTATTGTTCCTTCGAAACTCATTTTGTTAACTCACATTCTTACACAGTTTCAGAAACAGTTTACTTTTGCTGTCAAATATGGATCATAAACACGGATTTGATGATCGACAGGTTTCCATTAAAAACGGATAAGGGGGTTACGGAAAATCCATAGTGATTCTTAAATTAATTGTATACTTATTGCTATGATTAACTTATCAGCATCTATTCTAATGTGATTTCTGTGTGTTTGTGGGTGGATTGAGGTTACTAGATAATGAAGGTACTGAATGACTTGAAAACAGTTGAAGTCAAAATGCTCCCAAATTAGTCCAAGGCATACAAATAATATCACCACCTAGGTTTTTACTTAATACCAATAACCTCTCACAGGAGCTTAATGGGGTTAAATAATACACTTTTCATCTTGATATGTAATATTTATGAATAAAATATCATAGCATTGCTTTACCATCATTCGCTAGATATCAATGTGTCTGCATTGTTCGATCATTTAGTGCTGCAAAACATGGCTTATTCGAATAACGCTAAAAGCTAACTTCCCCTTTAAGAAACGAGTAAAACGAAAACAACAATAACTGAATAGCGGTGTTCATCCCCCCGGTCCCATCGTACCGTCTGGAAATGACAAAGTCAATTTGTGTAATGATGATCCCAACATGACGACCCAGATACCCGCGTGTTCACGAACAGCAGTTTTGCAACGCGGCGACACCGAGCAATAATACCATCAACTCCTATAGTACAACAGTGTCGAAAATGAGTTCACAACGCGCGGTGTCAAAAAAGAACAAGCCAAAAACAAAAAAAATAACACACACCGTAACTTAGTATTCCTCAACGTCACGCCTGCTCGCCCTTTCTGTTATTACTTTCCTGGCTTCGTTCTAACCAAAAGGTCAAAATCTTCCAATATAGCTTGCTTACGAAGCAATAACGTGTGCATGCCAAAGACCGGCATCATATCTAATATTTTGCCTATAAGAGACAAGCAAGGAAAGAAGTACATGAACTGCCCAAGAAAGAAGTCATAGCCCCGCTGTTTATGTCTAGCCCAGTGAAGAATATTAATAATGTTGCTTGCATGTGGTATCATGTCTTGGCTTCTCATTCACAAGCTGTTTGTTTATTTCGATTCAGGTTCAATTTGCAATCATCTGAAAATATAAATTGGATAAAGCCTCCTTATTTCTCCAAGCATGATTTTAATGTCATGTTTGCTCGGGGAAATAATATGCGTCGTCCACTCATGGTCTTCTCCAAAATACGTATCGTATTACGCATGAAATAATGTATCTTATGAATCTGCCAACACACACACTGATTAAAAAAATGAGAAGTGAAAATCGAGTGCATTGCAATGCAATGTGTACAAAATATTTTGTTTTTAGATAAACAATAACAGATTTCTTGTCTGTTCCTAGAGTACCAATTCGCGTACTCGATTTCCATTGGATACCCAAGCACTAGCTCCAATGCCGACTATTAAGGTATTCAAAAGCGTTGGTCAATTAATGCTTACAAAAAGGCTTTTGATATTCCTACCGAGTACCGATTTCTAATACGGGAATGAAAAAGAAAATAAGATATGTGCCCTAAATGCTCGGGGATGGTGGTGCCATCAATTCCACCCATTCCATGATCGCCTCAACACGACACCTCTACATTCATGCTAAGTCACACACAAACGAAACAGAGCCCTGTCCGATCAAAGATATTAAGTGATGCCCAATGACATACTTCCGGTCGGTTCGAGTCAGTCGCCGGTGTGAAGGCTGCATAAGACCCGGTTACTCGATCGGTTACTCGATTCCTTTTCGTGTAAACCATTGCTGATGATACTGGAAGTGGCTCCTCTTGCCATGAGGCCGGGAACATTATTCCTCTTGGCCCACTTCAGACAAATTCCAGACGTAAACAACATAAAGCTTTTAGATTCTAAGAAAAAAAAATGTGGTTTCAAATCATGTCTCGTTTTCTTCGGGTTCGTAAACTCACCCTCGCACGTTCTTTTGCTTTTTCGATGTGTTGAGAGAATAGAATGGGATATGAAATCTCTGTGCATCTAGATGATTATCTTACCTTATACGTCATAGTCCATTTTTACACCCAAACTAAGTCTAGCTTTAATGTTAGATGGGAGTTGGAGATCAGCAGGAAGTTTTGCCACGTAGACTTTTTTTAACTCTTTTTTTTTACTTCTTTACTTTACTTTTTTCTCAGATATCGAGAAGTTATTTTTTTCCTTTTATTCACGATATGAGAAGAGGTCCTTCGTCACAGCACAGCAATCTAGTTTTCTCCATTTCTGCTGTTATATCGTTGAGTGAGAAACTCGTGAGTTCTAGAACACGACAAGGAGTTGTATTTACACAGAGCGGCCTCTTCGCTGTTCTGTTAATGTAATGGCAAACAGCCTACCAAGTTTGTCGAGGAGAGCATGTCTTGAAGCCGTGTTAGGAAAACCGGCACTTGCCGAAACTAATGTTGCTTTTCGGGAGGGACCGCCTGGGGGAAGAACCCGAGTCAACAGTACTAGATCTTATGTGCCGCGACTGTTGACCGGCTTCTTAGACCTAGTAATCGGGTCATAATATATGAGGAATGTTGGGAGACAGAACTAAAAAATAAGAAGCGGAAGCGAGAAAGAGAGAGAAGATAAAAAGAAAGCGAAGATGATCATGGCCCTTTTCCGCACTCAATATTTCTACATGTATCTCGATTTCCTTCTCCGTTCTTTTATATCTTTTTTTTCCGGCATTGCCCTTTTCTGTTTTAAAACCATCGCGTTTCTCCCTTATCTTACCCTGACCTTCGCTGAAACTGGAATACGTGTGAAATTCGAAATGGAGTCTGGCCCCATCCCATCTACAATGTTTGTTGGAACACTTAAAAGCAAGTCACGTGACATCTTCATGCATCGTTTCAGTCGGCAATTCTCTCTCACCTACCTTTCCCCGCCCCCTGGCGATATTTTTCGCAAGCGTTTTTAAACATCATCCAAACCTGTTGTGGTCATGACGATTCTTCTATCTGTCGAGTCCGTAAATGTATGATACATTACCAAAACAAAAGATCAGTTTGCATACTGCATCATTTCGATGTTTGTTTAGGATTGGTTCTTCAGTTAAGGAGATCGAGAAGAATGTACTTGACATTTAAACAGAGGAATAATGTTTCAAAACTAAAACAAGGGATACACCAATAATTTGAATGCGACATAAAAACTTTTGAGAAAAAAAGTAAGAAAATTAATGGCGTATATAGAATAATCGAGGTCTGGTGGCCACGGCACTTGAGAGTAGATCATAATGATTCAAGATTCGAATCAGTATACAATGAACCTTCGCTTAAAGGGTATGTTGGGTAAAGCAAATACCCCTTTGGGTAGATATGCAACAATGCAACTGTAAGAATGGCACCTGGCTCAAATATTACAGGGGGAGGAATGCACCTAAATGTGTAGATCACTTGTAAATAGAATGTTCAATATGACCCAAATGCAATGCAATAATTGCAATATGGAGTTCTTCAAAGCCTTTTTATGATGGTTATGTCCTAACAATGAGGGTACGATTTGAATTCATTTTCTTAACATCACCTATTCAAGCGAACCTGGAATATTCTTCAGGATGATTCGTTTCGGACTGCTTCTTTTAGAAATTAAAGCAGTACACATGGTTGTGACACTACAGATGGCCCTGTAAAAGTTACTTGGCAGATATAAGTCTGATTTTTGAAGTGAAGTATAACTTAGGCCATGGTCTAACTATGTACTAAATGTCCAAAATGTTGTTTACATTATATGCTCATATGTGATCCATGCTTTCATGATTAGAAAAAAAAAATTACCATACAGTTATGAATTATTTGTGTGTATTATGACCTAATAACATTCCACCTGTTAACGTGCTATTTAAGAGTTGTGTAACATCTGGCTCTCCTTAGTTAAAAACCACAACTTTAGATCAGAGTTTGAATTAAAAACGAGATCAGAATACGGGCCTAAGTGTAAGAATAATAGTATTCAAAGTGGTCTGAAATCATCTGAATAATCTCAAGGTTAGGGTGTTTTGACGGAGCAAATGCCATACAATCTCATCTCTTCTCTCATCACCTACTCCTCCCTTCATGCCGTACCTCATCTCTAAACCGAGTCTTTTTTTCTAGACCCCTGTATAGCTTTGATGGATGAATGCTTTACGCGGGTTTCCCCGGACGGAATCTGTCTTAGGGTCCAGGAGTGATCGGTGCAATAACGAGTGACTTACTTTCTAACATCTGTCCATCAGTTTCCCAAATCAATTCGATATGTAACCTGTCAAGAGCTGCTAGTACATATAGGTTTTCTCAAGGTTACCTCGTCCTCCCTCTCCTAGTGGGCGTTGTAAGATTTTTTGGGGGGAGGGGGTGGAATAAACTCCCGGTAGGCTTATACGATTCCAGTGTCCATGTGGTCAACATGGGGTCAGTATTTTTTTTTTATTAAAAAGTTTTTATTTGTCAACAACTTCAATTCATATACAGAATACAATACATTCATCTAATACGATATCTTATATTACAAATTGAAAACTCATATAATTAACACTGTATATTTTCTCTTTTTTTCCAATCTCAACGTACTCATTTTTTTTTTCTAGTGTCAAATATTCACAGCAAATACACAAAATCAATCATTAATACAACCTAGTCGAATTGAAGCCATTAACAAGATAATATTTGCAATCGATTACAACTATTTGCTTCTAGATTACTACTGATATTTTAACTGTAACTATTGCTAATTGATTTTTTACCGCTTGTTTCAAAGAAGTCGATCACCCATTATGTGCGAATATACAATGAATTGTCAGACTTATGATTTATTTTGGGAACAGAAAATAACTTGCAATTGTTGCAGGTTTCTTGCAACGCCCCATTAGTGGGTGTTGTAAAATGAATTTTGCAATCAATTGTTACTGTCTGTTATTTTCAATTTTACGATTGATATATCAATTATATCAGTACCAAATCGGTTTCTATTTTTTATTGCAAGATGCAGGTAAACAATCAAATGCAAATAACTGCAAGACATGTGATCAATTTTGGGAACCAAAATGAACTTGCAATTAATGGCAAGTTGCTCGCAAAATCTTATTAGATTTTTTTTAAATCTCCCGTTTTCAGCACAGCTAAATTTGATAGCTTGCTTGACGGCGAGGTTTGCCCAAACATTTGAATAAAGAAAAAAAATCCAAATTTCACAATCATTGTATATCTAAAATAAGAAAGTTATTGGTTTCACTTTAATCCATGAAGCCATATATATAGAATTGTAAGAGTTAATGTCACACACTTGATATTTTATTTTCTAATTGTAGATCTGTGATTGATTCAACGTGAGTCACAATCATGAAAATTTCAAATATCCAAGGATGAATCAAACCGTATTTTACTTTATAGGAGAGAAATTGAAATTACTATTGTACTTGTTTCTTAAATTGAATAGATACATCGGAATGGACTCGATAAATTCAAGGTTTTATTTAAAAGGGTTTTCTTCATAAAACTCTACTGCTTTATTTACATATGCATTACCTTCAAGCTAATAACATGCTCTTTCCAAATACACTTCCAAATACACTTCCAAAAACAAGGAAATAATCAGTTCATGGTTAAGAGTCACTTTAGTCTAACCGTCATTGGAAGGGGGAAAGAATAATCTCACAACTGTACCCGATTTCAATGTAATGTTAAAAACAATTTTATTATTAAGAAAGATGAGCTTACATACTCTACATGATTACGAAGCAAGACAAAGCGGATGCATTTTAGACGAACAACTTCCTGGGACTCCTGTGGGCCCTTCATTTTTTTTTTCATTTTTCTTGACCTTTCCTGACCTTACCTCTTTCATCTGATACCCGGTAGTGTTGTTCTAATAGCGGTTCCAAAGTGAACACGAATTTCAAATTAAATTTCATAAAGCGATACCATGAATACGTCAATTAAGCTATAACGATTGTAATGCCTGTCATATGAGCGTGAAGCAGCAAGCCGGGTATCGTCATAATTATATTTTTCGAAACATTAATATGTTCAATTTCTTCCTCGAATCTTAGATAAATTAAGTGCTTATTTTTCGTTTTCTCCTCCTCCCCCTAATGTCTCTCTTAGATTTCTTGTTGTTCAGCGTCACCTTGAAGATCAGGATAAGCATCAAGTCAAGGATTCACTCCGAGACGCGTCTTACGGCGCGGTCAATGAATAGGGGTCATTATATATTCAAAAAGAGACAGTGAGATGCTATCAAATTTAGCCTCAAGACACGACTGATCCTCGGCCATAAATGATTGCGAGTTCTTAAGATTAGAGATGCCTGGGACTCCCAACAGATTCAGTTAATCAGTTTGGGGAGTTCTTCTAAATTGCCTGATCAGTCAAAAGCGGTATTAATGGCTCGGGATACAACACTTGCTATCATCGCACAGGCATAATATCCCACCCGGATGTCAACGCATCACGGTTTTCTGATCAGGCTACACTTAAAAGCTACAAAATTGTGGCACCGTATTGGAATTTGAATTTTCCTATGGATAACAAAATGACTGATTATGTTGAAAGTTGCAGTAATGGCTCAGAAACCACGCTTGTCGTATTCGCACGTGTATCTTAAAAAGGTATAAATATAGCGGGACCTTATCAGCATCTATTTCAATAACAATTCAAAACACACTTTAATAAGCTAGTAAATACTGAATTTTGGTTTGATATCTCAAATGTTACATACATCTCCAGTAGTTGTAAATGTTCCAGGTCCGTACAAACAATAATTTCAATACCGATTAAAAGCCCCTGTCCTTAGTTACTAAAATGTGGCAGTTGATCGGGTATAGACAATATTTCCCTGCTTAATGCAAGTAAACAACATTATATTATCGCTAGCGTATCTCCGGTAGATGTGAACGTATCAGGTCCGTACAAACAATAATATCAAAACTTAATGAAAAGACACTGTTGCAAGCTACCGAAAAGTCCGAAATTACAGTATTCCATTGGTCATTAGATCTGCCGTACAATTTAAACGTTTCCACATATCTCAAGTAGATGTGAACGCACTAAATCCATATATGCAAAACTTTGTTTCACACAGAGACTGAAAGCTTCTGAGCAGGCTACCAAGACCCCTTCCATACAAGTTTTAAAAGCCAGTTGCTGTTATGAGCTACTGATAGACTGCATCCTATTTGGTAATAGTGATTTTGGTAATGAGTCAAGACAGATCATTACATGCGTACATACATCTAGGGTAGATATAAACATATCAGGATCCCATTCAATGGATATTAGGTCAATAACACGTTAGATAGTAAGCTACTGATAGGCAGCATCCAATCGGCTAATGGTAATTTTCGTTTTATATACATATTATGAGTGAAGAGACACCTGGAAATCGTCACATGCGTATATACATCTACAGAAGATGTGAACGTATCAGGGTCACTTTCCCTAAATGTTAGTTTGATAACACGTTTCAAGGTACTGCATTAAGCTACTGATAGGCAGCATCCGATTGGCATATGGTAATTTTCAAAATTTTCATATTATCAAGGGACAATACCGGGCCATCGTCACATGCATATGGTAATTTTCAAAATATTCATATTATCAAGGGACAATACCGGGCCATCGTCACATGCATGTGGTAATTTTCAAAATATTCATAATATCAAGGGACAATACCGGGCCATCGTCACATGCATGAGGTAATTTTCTAAATATTCATAATATCAAGGGACAATACCGGGCCATCGTCACATGCATATATACATCTACAGGAGATGTGTGAATGTATCAGGGTCATTTTCCAAAAAATTAGTTCGATAACAAGTTACAAGGAACTGTTGTAAGCTACTGATAAGCTGCATCCAATTGGTCAATGGTGGTTTTCATATTTTTATATTCTGAATCAAGAACAACACAAGTCATCATCTCATGCGTATACACATCTATACTGCCTCACTTTGGCAAAAGGAAGTGACACATCACTCAAATCTGAGTTATTATTGTCTCTGATAAACTCTCTGTATGTGGCATGTTCAGGCAAAATTTGAGAAGAAATGATCGCTCTATGGAAAGATATTTAAGAAAATATGGTGTTGAATTGCATTGACGCCCATGTAAATGATGATACTTTCGTAACTTGCTACCTTTTGCCAAAGTACGGAAGTAGTAGACGTAAGCGTATCAGGAGCCTATTCATGAATGTAAGTTCAATAATGAGATTTAAGCTATACACGGTGATAAGCTTGTGGAATGCGATTTTTCATAGGCTGAAAACAATTTTGTCAAACGAAATCGCGGATCAGCAAAGTATACTAGATATATCTACAGTAGATGCTGACGTATCATGAAAAAAGCAAAAAGGGTCATTGTCAAGTCATAACATAATTTTGATAAGTCAACATAGAAATGAATGAAATACTAGCATCTGAAAATGGCATTGCTGTGGTTCGACCAAAAAATACAGTACTACTCGAACTCCGCACTGAATGCCCAATTATTTTCGGACGAATGTTTTTTTTCTCACATATTTCTGTTCCAATAAAAGTCGAATTTGAATTCTGCAATATTGCAATGTATTTGAAATTAGACCAAAGGAAGGAAGTAAGAAAAAAAAGAGAAAGCTACTTAGACTTCAATCAGCGAAAAAAACTTTTCCTTCAGAATACGTAATACAGACACACACATCCACCACACACACACATCCGCACTAGAACACACGTATACGCGCTGTAAATATGCCAAAGAAGCTTTTGCTGGTGTTTTTAGCCTTGAGATGCCTTCAGTTTATGTACGGATTGTAGATATATGTTCATTATATCTACACATTCCTACATAAACCGTATTCATTTGCCAAATGGCAACGAGCCCACACAATCGTCTCTGGGTGAAAGTGCCTTTTTCGAATTTAGCTCCGGTTTTTAAAGTGAACAAACTGGAAAGATGCCACTCGTGACCCCAGTCCTGTATCCTTCGTCACTTTGGATGTATCTCACTGCTTAGTAGAGCAATCTCTTTGTGCTACAGGCACACCAACGAAACAGACTCCTTAACGACCAAAGGCAGGCCATTCGAACAGCTTTGATAGGTGCAGAGACGATTTCGCTGGTATGACTGCATCATGACAGACCAAGGATGAATGATAGTTTACACCCCAGATAAAACGAATACCTTGGCCTATAGGAGTCTACGCTCGGCATTAGGTTGTTAAGTGCTGGCAATAATCCGAGTATCGCGAGTACAATTGGCGGCCGAAAATCCCTGGAATACCTCCGCTATGATTTATAATCCTCCCTGGGAAAGGAATCATTATACTACCAACTCTGGCTGTACATGCAATGGAATGCAAAAAGGATAGAATATGGAAGGGGATAAACTCATAGGTTACGCGGCAAGGCAAGCTGTATCTGCCTTTCCTGGGTTGGGAACGGAATTCGACACTCCTCGTTACCGTAAAGTTTGAATAATAAATAACTGGCTAGCTAACGGGGGAGGTATATGCTCATATCCTTAATGGACTGTGCAGGCTCCAGAAACTTTATCGAGATATTCATAAATCTCTTGAAATAACACGCCGTGAGATTCCATGACCATGATGACCTCTCTGAATAGGAACACATTTTGATAAACGTCTTATACTCCTTAAAGTGTGAACATGCTTTAGTGATAATGCCTCAGTGAACGATTCCTCATCATCTGCATTCATAGCGCGAATCGATCGAAACATATTTAGATCACCCCCCCCCCACATACACACGCATATAGGTATATATATATATATATATATATATATATATATATATTTATATTTATATATATATTTCGAATTAGGAAACCTCAACTAATAATATACCGAATAAATATAAACATGTGTGCATGTGTGTGTGCGCATTGATTTCTATTCCCATAATCAGAACATTTCTAAATTACAGAGTTGCCAAAGCTGCTGCTCATGTTAGTTTTCACACTTACATACTTTGATATCATGTACACATACTAGACCAAAACAAAATATCAATTATTTTAGAAATAAACATTTAAAGAAAGTAGTCGTTATTTGAATAATGAAGGATAACAGTTGTCAATCGTACAATAATGAAACTCCAGCTGCAGATGAAATTTCAACACCCCTTGACGAAAGATGTCATGCGAACATATAGGTGAAGTAGGACCATTCTCTGTATATTATATTGCGATATGATAAAACGGAAGGGTCTAAAACAAAAGGGCCACATGCGAATGATACCCTTATATGGTTGAAGACTGGGGTAGTCGTTATTGTATGACATTCTTTGAACAGTTAAACATGTGACAAAAAAGCTCTCCCGTCGCCTTATTTTTATCACTATTCCGTGCCATGTCAGTCCTCCTTATGGCGACGCAGTATGACATCAAAACGACAAATGTTGCAGGCGCTTCTTCATTTTTTACCTCTTTCTTAGGCAATGTTCATATTACGCTTTAGTCTGTTGCTAAGTTCCCACCTTCTTAGACAACGTTCATATTATCATTTAGTTTGTTGCTGAGTTAATGCTGGTGAAGTGACAAACCTAAATTACCGACAGCAAGAAGGTTTGTCTGAGGTTAAATATACATTGTTTGTCTCTTTTACCGATTTATAAAATACTTGAGAAACTATTTTGTTGTTTCCTATATATATATATATATGTTCATGCTTTGCTTCATTACAAGTTCCTTGTTAGTACAACGTTTGCTTAACGAGAAAGACTTGTGGAAAAAAGCCTGGCCGGAATAGAAACTACGATGAAAAACGAATTGAACAAAAAGGTGTCCCGAGTGAGGGAATATATAGAAAGGTGAGACTTAAAATCTATTTCAATAATAAACTGAAGAAAATATATCAAGAAACAGAAAGTGTAACTTTATGGCATGGCAAAGGAACTACTTGAAGGTAAAAGACAGTAGTTGCAGCTAGCAATAATTTCATGAGAAACTCTTAAATCAAGGTTAACTGTTAAAAATATTACTATACATCTAGATCTGGTACATAAATGTAAAAATATTGTCATAAAACCAAGAAATCTTAGCTTAAAATCGATAATTCTGATTATCACTTACTCAGAAAAGCCTATGTGTGACAGTGTATTAACATTGCTTCGAAAAATACCCGACATTTGATGGAATTACGAGCTTATTTTACTTGTTTCACAGCAATCACGCATTTTCTCCCAGACCTATTTGGCACATAATTTTTAATTTATCCATATAAACACTTTTGTGGTAATTTCAATGGATTCTGTTCGAACTAATTATGAGACCGTTGCCACAAATTGTATTTATCTTTAAAGTAGAATGCAATTTTTAAAACAGGAGAATCGAAGTACTTGAAAAGAAAATAATGGAAGAATTTAACAAACCATATAGCATTCGAATGCCGGAATTACTAATACTTTGGAGATCCTCCCATGCAATGCGACCAAGATGTCATACACTGGAAAACTTGTTTAATTGCATAGTGAAAATGTATTTTTTGCTCATATTAATGATAATACAAACTCTATGTCCATGATACATGAATTCTCTAATACAAGGCAAATACTAAAAAAAAGACACCACCAGATCTAGGGACATACTTCATGAAATTTACAATTCAATTAAAATATGTAGAAAAATAAAAGGTAAGTGTGAAATCACATGTCCAGTGTGTATTGGTCGCATTGCAAAATGGAGGGTGTGCACATCATTAGTGATCTCAACTTTCAAATAATCACTTAATTTTGTTCAATTTTCCCAAACACCCGTTATTTGTTACTTTGATTTCCCAGGGATAATTGTCCTTTAACCTCACAAGTTATAGCCCATTCCTAAACACTCATTACCTATCGTTAATGTCTTGTCTTTCGAAAAGTGATAACAAACACTCTTGATATGACATCCTCGTGTATGACCTACTTGTCTCTTTCCAGTTCACAACAATCGCGGAGTTCGGTGCTTGGAGATAACTTTAACTGGTGACGAATAATTGATATCATTCGGTCGGTGTTTAAGGGTTATCACGTTGCTAATGATGCAATGCGGAACAGTCTCCCTTCGATAAGGAGTCTTGGTAAGATAAACTAAATTAAAAGGCCACCTAACAATCTCTCGTGTAAATTAAACCTTAATGTCGAAGCGCGATCTGAGGCCGAACATGAAATCGTCGCAGAACATTTTCTTAACTATTCATTAATTGCATTGACTACAATGTACAATCAATCGTCAAAACCAACGAATAATCGCTAACCTTTGTGCTACGGGACATTGGGCCACAGAACAGCGGAAACATACGAATCAAACTTGGATGATATTACCATTGACTGGTGATTTATTAAACATTTGCATGAAATAAATATGATCTATAATTATCAATAAATGGTATTTTATATAGCTATAGGATATAATCGTTTTAAATGTAGAAACATGACCTCATACATGTATACCCACGATACCTGGGAGGAAAAGTTCAAAATTGACAGTACTTCATTGTCCTTTAGTAAACAATTAATCTCGTTTCCACGTCAAACCGACATTGTTTTTATTTAATAGCACATTGTTTTCGTTACGGGCGAATAAAACAACTAATAATCGTTTTCTGACCGACTTTAATTAATGACTCATGACTTGACGCAAAGCGAAGAAAAATATTTTTAACGGAAGTTTGCCTTCTACCCACCCTTTATGCTATCTTCGACTGTGAGGTATAATTTTGATATGAATTAAAGATCATAAGAAATATGTTCCGGAATATTTTGATACAGTTTGTGTAATAATTTTATTTGGAATAGTTTAATAAAACAAATTCATATTGAATTTAAATGGTTGATTCTGTCTTCAGCACTTTGAAAAAAAAAAACACGGGTATGTGTTTTCAGTTGCCCAATATTTTATTTGGAGATCCGATGAATGATTTGTTTTCCAATTAGAGTATGCAGCGTACATCAATAATGCTCATATGATACCAAAATTAATTTGTGATCAAATGCCCAATGATATGGCCTAATGTTTCATTAAGACAATGGGAATAAACCACATATTAATGCAACTTACATATCACTACCATATAAAGAGGCGATATACTGGTGATGATCACCAGAAGAAAAAAAATGGCAAGACGCCTCTCAGTCATATCATATCGCGCACATGAAAGGTGGAATTTCGTCTGAACCGATACAAAAAATGATTCTCCTCCTTATTCCACAGAACGTTTCTTTAAGATCACAGTCCATTTCACGAGCACATTGTGCATTTATCGTACAGAGAGAATATCATCACACTTTTAATGTCACGTGTTCGGAGTCTATATATAGTTGCATGTTTTGTAACTTTTCCTCATAAAAAAATCCGTAATTAAATGAGGGTAAGTAATTGCTGTTGCATTCTCCCAGCAATTCAAGAATGGAATTTTCAATTTTTCTGTTTAATATGAAGAAGATATCATGCCATTTTGAGGACTCTTTTTATCGAGGATGACAGTCGAAGGTTAATACACATGTCGTCAAACGTCCTCACTGCGCTATAAATTGTATACACGATAGATAGATGCGCACGTAGTTATGGTACAGTCACACAAATACAGCCGACTCCAAACCGATCTATGGTACGCCGATGAGGATAACACAATAGCTTTGATCGGTCTTGAGTCGGTTTGGCCTTTGTAACTGTATCATATATCTTAGAAAATAATTCAGAAAATCTCTCGTTAGTTCGAACGGCCAGTGCTGGGTCTCGTAACATTAAGCTTGGCGTTTGATCTGGATTGTTATTTTGTGTATAATTATTTTCATTTACATGTTTAATGCAATTCTACCTTCTTGGAGTTTCATTTAAAAACAATCATTTTCCATAGATATTGCAATCTAAGAAATTGTCTTCTCATTACGCTAAATCATATTTCTATATGTTATAGTTTTATTTTCGAGTTGATTCAATGATAAAATCTCCCAAGGAATTTCAAACATCCGTAACACAAAGCCACCATAAGAAATGTTTTTCACATTTCGGTAGGGTCGTCAAAACTTTGAGTTATATATGCCAGACTTTTCAAGAATAAAATGAGCTTTTTCTGGTAACAAGTAACGTTTAAGGCAGTGATGCAGTGAATGATAAGGGGCTGTGCATCAAAATCAGGTCGCATTTTTTCTGGTCAAAGACTGATAGTGGTGACGAAATATTCCTAAACTGTGGCGTGCCTTCACGAATGCTTGCACATAATCCACATAAAGCTGGCTTCTATAGGATTATAGGATCCAAAGAGCACAAGGATACTTTGTTTCAGCTGTTATATATTCATGTCTACCTCTTGTCTAACCATGGCATATGAAAATATAAAAGCGAGATGGCCTGGGGCAGCGCCCCCTTCCCCCTTCCTTTGATGTCTGGTGTTCGTTCCATAAAAGACTCACAACTATTATGATTTTATCGTTTCAGTAACTACCATGTGACTGGCTATTAGTGAGCCACGTTACCACGGTAAGTTACCATCGTTGTGACTCTTGATGAAAGACGAGATATCATATTTTGCCATTTTTTTTCATTCTAAGGTAAATTTACAACAAAAGTATTACGAACTTTTCCATGACGGGTAAATGCAACAACCGTGTAAACAGGACTCGGCAGCCAATCGCGGTTTCCACTGGACACATTCTTACAGTAGTGACCAGAACGAATAAGTCGTCATGAAACGGAACTCCAAACAAATCCTGAACCGGATATTGCACGGTATATAATTTAAGGCCCTAAAACAATTTGCATAAACATCAATCTGTATTGTTTTACGGTTTGAAAACCTTTACAAAAGTTTGATCTCGGGCTTCTTCGAGCCTTAAAGTCCCACGTTTACATTTAAACTTAGCTGAGCATACCCGAGTAAGGTATTCGCGTTTCCTTGTTGGTCGTAATGCGGAGAATGTTTACGAATGCCTTTGAGCCAGTCCAGAAGATTTAGCTCGAGTTGTCGTGTTATGATTACTGTGTTTTGATATGTCCCAGGGCGCATATCGAATGATTCAAGATGCCAATGAAAAAATGTCATTGTCGTTGACATTCGGCAAAGTGCAACAACTTGCTCCGGCAAAAAAAAAAAAAACAAGACTTATTTTACCTACATGTGTAGAGTACTGTACACTAGTATTGATTGACTGATAATGGTGTTTAATATTTAATAATACAACTGCATATTTACTATGTTCACCATTTCTTTATATCAAACTTCAATTTGTAATGCATCTGACCTTTTCTATAGTTATTTACCACGATATGCTTTTTACACAGTTACCATATACCCTAACCATAACTAGAAAGAACGCAGTATTCCACAGTATGGCCACAGTGTGGGACACAATGTGAAATAACTGTCACACTGTTATATTTGAACATTTCAACAGTGTGAATCGCATAATCACATAGTCTATGACAGCACACCTGTGAACATCCACATCATAGAGGTAGCAAGAGTGTGAAACGCTTTTACCATAATACAATTTTAACATTGTGAATAATATTTTCACACAGTTCACTGTGTGGTCACGCTATGTGACACTGTGTTCTTTGAAGCGGGGATGGTAAAATGATTGGGATTAGCTGCTCAGCCCTGCTACCTTAGTGGTCGCCAAAATTGCAAGTAACCATTGCTCTAACTTTTTTTAAAATAAAAATTGCCTTTAGTACCGTCTTCTGTTGTTTTCTGTATATATTTAATTCTGCTTACACGATGGTATAATAACTTCATTAAGAAATATATTGCGTTTTGAAAGGTCTTCATATTCGGGCTGATCAGAGTAGTGACCCGAATTCTTGAGCACCGTGTTCATTATCGACGACTCCTGTTGGGAACCTAGACCTAGACGTAAAACAAGTATGTCTTTCAATAAACTTCTCACTTCTCAGATATCTGATGGGCGAATTCTACGCCCTTGATCTAGAACAGACGATGATAGAAGAAACTTGGTGTGTGTGGATAGTGGTGGCGGTGGTAGTGGAGGGGACAAAGTGGGAGCGAACATCTCCTGTAAACACTTCCAAGGGACAATCGAATGTGGAGAATCCCAGTAATGTGAAGATGAAGAAAGGGGGACAGCGACCTACCATGCTGTTTCACTCTTCGTCCCAGCAAGACGCATTGCTATCCATTGCATTAGCCTGCGTCACTGGAACATTCCGTGAGCGGGGCGGTCACAGGGTGCTCGCGGCGAACCCCTGCCGGGTATTTCAATCAGAGGCCGCTCGATCGTGAGTCGTCATTGCCTTTCGTTCGGGCAGGACACGAAGTGGCTTCGAGGAATGACCTTATGCGAGAATTGCAAATAGAGGTCCCCGAGAAAGGGATACTGACATTGATGGGGTTATTTGTGAAATACATGTAGTAAACTGAATAGGACAGAAAACAAATGAACAGAACGGATTGTCAAGCAAATAATCCATATCATTGGATACCAATTGACATTCACATACCATGACTGCAAGAAATTGATCGCGCTGTGAGGTATAAAACGTTGAGCGTAGCAAAGGCCCGCCATCATTTCCACCAAAGTAATAGGTTCATTGTCCAAACAGGATCAAAGATTATATGAAGTTACCATTTAAACCTCCCATTCGTAGTATAGGTCACACCACCAGCCGAATCCTTTGCCTCATTTTCTAAACCTTACTATTATGAAAATTTCCCAAGAAATGATTACCTCTAAAGAGACTTAGACTTTCTTTTTGGAAGTGCTGCGGGTCTAGGACCATCTAAGTAAAGAGTTCCCTGCACGAAACTTCAAACCTAAAAGCTATTAATGTTACGTATCATGGTTGAGTGGTTGGGTCAATAAAGGGATTTCGAACCCTGAATTGTGATGTAGCACATTCAGAAAGCTTTCTACACAACGTCAACACCTCTAAAATTAATGATTTACACATCTTGAAATAGTTAAAAGTTTATGATTCTATTTGTAATGATATCCAGGCCGATCAATTAAATAATTCGCTTCATTTCCCCTGCCATTATTATGGAGCCGTCGTCCTCGATGCGTTGGACAAATAAATGAACCGATGAAAGCGTTAATAAATCAAAGGGATTCTTGCCGTCTAATTGGAAACAAGCCGACTGGAAAGAACAGAAAGAATCCTTCGAGGAATGCAAAGGATGTGAGGGTCCTGGTGTAAGGCATGGGCTGGAAGTAGTGTACCTCAAGAATAGTGACGTTGACCATGATTCGAGTATTAAACCACTTGCCTTGGGATTAAGTCGCCATGCCAACGCCACGGGCAGAGAAAACTCATTTTGTATCAATATCTTTCAAACGCTTTTTTAGTTAAGCCACCGTAAGTCTTATTCATTTCACTCTGACATGTAATATGTATAGGTATTAAGACTAATATCACAGACGTGTATAGGGGAAAAAGGGAAAATCAATGTCTCTGCTATGTCATGATTATCCTCTCTTCTTTCTCTCTCTGTTTTTCACTGTATTTTTACCGTACATCATCACAATTGGGTCGTTATTGTCGTTATCATCATCATGAGCATCATCAACGGTAATCATCGCTTGGAAACATAGTACTAAGCGCCATTTAGACGATGCATATTACTATCGTTATTGTTAATTATTTATTATTTTTTGTCACCACTATTTATCATTTACTATTTTGCCACCAACATCATCCTCACACCCTTCCCCTTGATAAAGACCCCTTGTGAGGTTCTTCAAACTTCGCTCCTAACATCATCTTACTCTTTAACCTAACCCAATACAACCTCTATCCCAGCTCTCTATCTATCTGCCCCCCTCCTTTCTAACTTTGTAAAAGCATCTTTTGTCTCATGTCAGCTCTGGGTTTCTGTCTCATGTATGTATATAAATTAATGTAATGTCTCTGTTTAGGAATATCAAAATGCTTTTTTCTGAGAGCACCTTTTATTTTTTCCTGCGAATCTACGAGTCTAAATTTATTTTAAACTGCCAGAGTGCTGAAGTAGCATAGTACGTCACTATTTATCAGCATTCATGCAATTAGACGTGTATGTATATGTTACCATTACGTGTCGTTCCCCCCAAAATATATGGAAATACCTTTTATTCTATTTAGCTTTAATGTATCGCTTGTTTTTGATGCTAGACTCCTCAAAGAATACAGTTTTCTGCAGACATGACTATCATTATTTTGTAGGGACTGGTATGACCTGAATTTGCATAATAATTTTTTGAGGATGCTGTTTTTCTTTTTGCCACAAAACAATCATAATTCGGTGAATTGGGTGTGTTCCATGTTGCCGGTATTACATAATTTTTGCTAAGATGGTGAGTGGGGTGATTTGTATAAGTGGTTTTTTTCTATAGCTCTTAGCGTGATGTCTGAAATCTGACACATTGTGGCAGGTTGGCGAGCGGCTCTGTGACATGGTAAGGCATAAAGGTCCACTCAATAAAGATCTATCTCCAACCACGAAGGGTTCAAGCTTCCGAATTCAATCGAGAACAACACGTCCGTTTCCTGTTACCTGTTTGAAGAAGAAATGAGAAAAGACATGCCAGATCACGATCGCTTTAATGGCCTCAGCCACCCTACGTCTCCCTGGTAAGTGTTACAGAGCAATAAAAGAAACACGTTTAACACACAATAGAGCTAAGAGAACACAAAAAGGTTAAAGGTGTGGCAGTGGTCGCCCCTTCGCTTGGTCATCATCGTTCGAAACGAGTGGTGAGGGAGGCGTTCTGTGACTAACGAGCTGGAATTGACAACTCTTTCTGGAGAGGGGAAACTCTTGATGCACTCGAAATGCTCTTGGCTTGAGTTTGTTAATAAATATTCATGTCAGACGCCGCTCTTCAAACTGCCTCTTCAATTACTCGCCCTGGCAATTCTCTTTCTCAAGCACCCCACGCAAGTGATAGGTCTATCAACAGTCTCCCATCCGTAGCATGTTACAAGAAGAACAGCAAAACATTTCTAGTTCTTTCTTTTCAGTCAGAATTCCCTGATCCTCTGGTTCTACGTGCAAGTGCCAAACAACAAGAGTGAAACTGTAACGGTAGATTGTGTACAAAGCTGAAGACAGACCAAACAATCTTGGTTCATTGCCCTGCTTCTCTCATAGTCCTCGACCAAATTTAGCTGAATGCTAAATACACAAGCCTGCTTCTCCATCACGATGTAAGGAGGGTAATGGGAGTAGCACCACTTCAATATTGAAGTGTGTTTATATCGTGGTGTACTAGTATCAAATAAATCTGCCAACAACGCTTAATTATCATTAGTTTTAATTAGTATCCAATTAACCGAAACAGAACTGACATCGAGCCATATATATTACTGAGAATTAAGTTAATCTAAAATATCCGGGAAAACTAATATATGGAGAAAAATGGTCGAACTTAATGCATTAGAATTTATTTCACGAATTTGGAACTTGCTGGCTATGAAAGACATATTTGAGGAAACTATTCAATTCATTATTTTTGTTCTCAAACTGTTCACACACCGTGCACAACCAAACTTTTTTTAAACAGATCACTAGCTACAGACACCTGTAAATCATGACAATTTTTAGCGGAGGTTATGCTAATGTGATATTTGATTTGATTATTGAACGGGGAATTTGATATCTAACAGTGCAAGGTTTAATAGCCGCCTCATCCTGTTGAAAACAAACAATCAAACCCACAAAGCCTCGTAGGATTCAAATTCATTTCCAGCGATAATAGCTTTTTCGACACCTTTCACATCTTACACCTTCGAGAGATGATAAATAATCTTGTTTTAATTATGAAAATTTAAATGCACATTCGAAATATTTTCGAAAGTTTATTTTTCTTATTGTTCCTCGCGTAAATGTCATTTCCCGTTGTCACCGCGCATTAACAAGGGACTGTGTAAATGTTTTTAAAACAATTCCAATTCATCAAAAACTTGACGTTTTGGAAAATCAAGACAGGAAGTAACTTAAATAACCTGTAGCCTCTATTAATCTTTAGTAGACCAAATATAAAAAAAAAACGTTAGACCAAGTATCAAAAAGCGTTAAACAAACCCCTAGAGCAATTGATAATATTTAAATTTTAAAATTGCGTTATAATGAGAAATAACTTTCACAATTACAAAGTTTGCCAATGTGGATATGGAAACACGAAGCTCAGAATATCTAATAAAGGTCACACATTCATAAAGTAATTGGGCACGCGTTGATATGGCTTTATAAAGAATGTCATTTATGACAGGGAAGTGAATAATAATACTTTGTCTTGATTGGCTAAAGATTACTGATCACAGTTTCTACTCCCTGAATTTTTTTTTTACTAGATATGGAGACACTTTCATTTGTTGAGCGAACTTTCCCCTATTAAGTAATTTTGTATGAAAATTAGTATATCGCTCCGAATTGAGTAATCATTGGCGTCATTACCAAAGGTAGTAACAAACCCTAGTGACCTCTTGCACATTTTAGAGAAAGTATATGACTTCTCATAGTGAATGCAGACTTGTAAAAATAAGGTTGTTAATCTTTTTGGAAGGATTTCCCGACGTTAAACGTGCAAGTTAAACGATTTGTCGATAAGTTAAGACCGCTATTCAGTTGGTTAAATGAATTTGCCACGTCAAACGAGGATAGTTCAAAATACAATACGTTTTTCGTTGTTCGGATTTTTAAAGCTTTTCTGAATTGCGACAATATTTCTAATAAAAAATAATTTATTCAAGACACTCTCCTTTAAAAACTATTCTAAAACGAGAGCTTCCGAGAAATTATGTGTTTTTTGTCAAACTGTTGTTTGATTAGGAGCTAATGATAACCTGTATAAATATCGGTGGCTATACCATGGCTTGCTTCCACACATACATATTATCTTTAATGTTAAGGTTACACAAAAATATACTTTAATATCTTACTATACCACTTTAAAGAAAATAGACAATATGATGGTTGAAGTACGCACACTGCTCTCCCATATAAATATCATTTAAAGATAAGTCCCGAGGATTTTTAAATGCTAAAAGTTCGGGCGTTACTTGGTTTTATCGCCTCATGGGTCTATTACCACTTCACTTTGCGCCTAAATGATATGGAAATCTGAAAATGCGCTTATATCTGCAGGTTAATACGACAGCCTTAAAGAACACCGACATCTGCATCTTAGCATCTCTCTCTCCTTCTCTCGTTTTCTCTCTTTCGTTTCTCCATGAAACCATGAATTTCGCGATATTTTCACGAATTGTTTAGTTCTACCAGGAAAAAAGTTGTGGTGATTTTGGGGTTGTTTTGTAACCGTAATTGCACTTTCCAACAATAAATTTCCTCTTAGATTATGATTTGACAAATCCCCCATCCTCTCCCTCTCTGCTTACCTCTCTCTTTGCCCTCTCTTTTACATACACATAATTATGATTATACTTTACATTACTATAAAACTGTTTTTTTATCCATTTATGCTATTATCAAGCTCATGTAGGAATCTTTCGTACTCGGTATTCTACTTTCTCCTTGCCCTCTCCTGTTTTTCTTTCCTCTTTCCAGTCCGATAACATGGATTAGGCAAAGGAGTGCTGTCTACTAAAACAGGATTACGCAATTTTCAGCCAGGCCATATCGCAAGTAACCCATATCTGCGACTCACCCCGCCAAATTGGATTTTGAATGAGATGTTTTTGACGTCAAAGAAAATGCCATTTTCGACTCAGCTGGGTGGAGAGAGGAGAGAGAGGGACAGAGGATGGGAGAGATGGATATTTGAGTAAAGAGGTCTGTCAGGGCGATTTGTATGTTCTTTTATTCTTTACGTGAAGGAATTCGACATTTTCCAGTCAATTTGGTCACCTCTGGGGTATTTGCTGACAAGGGGGGCTATACATGTAGAAGCCAGCGGTTAGGAATTCTTATATTCGTCACAAAAACTAATCAACCGCGTATCTGAAGTTGTTCTCCTTAGTGAAACTAAAACCAAGTAGTGGACACTGAATCTATTCTATAGACATAGATTTTATATCAGTCAAAGGTATAGTAGGCAACGGATTTGGCTCGGTTGAAAGAAGAATTGCCAGTCGCCTCCGAGCTCTTTGCCTAGTATACCGTCAGCATCTGAAGAGCAGCAATTCCCAAATGACGTCATTCATAAGGCCCAAGGAACGGCTACGCGTAATTAACTGACCTGCTATAATATACTCAAGTCTGGCCTGGAATTAAGCCAAAACGAAAGGCAACCCGAGACAAGACCCGAGACATTTGGCAAGAGGGAAAGGCAGCTATAAAAGCAGTCAGTGGATGGACAGTCTTGCCTTTCGAGAAAAAAAAATGCGTCACGGTCGAAAATCGGTTCCCCTCATGCGGAAGAAACAGTGTGAGACTATAAACTTTGTGTGGTATTTCGTAAGGCACCTTTAACGAACATGAAAACAAGGTGTTTTGGGGTGAAAAGAATGGTGTAAATGCTTGTGCAAATTGTCTATGTATGGTTACATCGCTACCTTTCTGCATCGAATCCATGTGAGCTGTCCCAAAGTGATTCCAACCTGATCCGAGCCGCATCTGAAATCGGGCGGCAATCGATGTAGGCAAATCGATAGGAGCGGACCGATGTAAGGGGTGCCGTTTCTCCTCCTCTTCCCCCGTTCAATTGATTTTCAAGTCGACTTAATAAAGTCAACGTATTGTGTAACAGCGTCAATACGCGACACATTAGCCTAGTCAGGGATCGTTTTACGTTCGGGGAAAAAAGCTGAACCGTAAAGTAGTAGTCAAAAAAAGTAAGCTAGGACAGAATGAATGCGTTAGCTGCAAAAGAGAACGTCCTTTCCTACTTTCTTCAAGTTTAATTAAAACAATGCAAATGAGAAAATTTGCCTTTTTACAGAGCTGAAAGAATGAAAGAGGAAGTCAATTCAGGTCAAAACTCCTTTGAGAAGATGAAGAATATTACAAGCATCACGTGCAGTGCAAAGAGGAAAGGGATACTAGCCGTTAAGGGATAATACTTAGCCCGTGAGAGGGTAAGACAACCAGAAGTGAGTAGTTTGTGAGAACGTTTTACAAAATCGAAAGGGGTAGACATGTTAGAAGCAACGAAGTGTGGGTCCATAACTTAAGCCTCATAAAGTGACGGTATCCCCTTTTCCGTTCAACTAGATGATTTGCAAAATTTTGAATATAATATGAAATGACTATTACAACTTAAAAGTTCTCATGAAGAAATATTTTCCATTTAGGAATTAAATACGTAAATTGAATATTCGTCAATAAATCGATATCATCGATATTATACGCGAATGGCTTCTCTGCAAAAATGCAACTATATTTAAAGGCCCCCAGCCATGACCACTGGAGATCTTTTTTTTTAAAGTTTTTTCTTCGGTAGGTGGTTTTGGTCATAAAATTTGCCCTTAGTCATGTCAGTGATGTAAGATGCAAGGATTTTAGGGAGGGTGAAGCAAAGATATTGTGGTTTAGATAATTCAAGAAAATGTATCCCAAAAAGAAATTGCTTCTGTCTTCTTTCTTGTTTTCATTCATGTTATTGCCCTTGGGTTTCTGTTCATTCGCATTTGGCCAATGATCGGGATGGCCGGGCCAGATCCCGAGACCACTTTACGCAGGCATTGTAAAAGGTCATGAATAAGACCCGTGCAATGCGGATAAGTCTCGGAGTTGTCCCTTTTGAGATTTTGTTTTCTTTGTCAGCCTCAAAGGCCATTTGACGTCAAATGCCTGGGAATATTTTTTTGCAGATCTAAAATCACAAGTTCTGCAGTTCAACTTGTGTTGGAATGAACGAAGGCCAGAACGAAATAGACATAATAAGCAGCACGTACACTCGGATGTTATTCGTACATTGATGGACTTTAGAGGAATGCTTAAAAATGCTTAACAAACAGCTGTGCTGTGTGAACGGTAACTTTGCAAGTGACATTCACACTAGGGGCCCGTTGCATAGAACTTTTTTACCTGAGAAAACTCAGGTTGTTTTTACCGGAGTTTTTGTCCTGTGTTAAAGTCAATGGCAGAAATCAGACTAACCTTAGTTTTCAGCTTTTACCAGAGTTTTCCAGGTAAAAAGTTTTATGCAACAGGCCCCAGGTTTACAATTAAAAGTACCCTGTACCTACAGACAAGAAAAAAAGTTAACAACTCAGAGAAAATGGACAGGTTTGCGTATGAGCCAACCAACTGTCGGTTAACATATATTTAATTCGGCTCTTTCATTACACTAATACCTGTTCTCTGTGAATATTGTAACGAAGTCTTAATTGATTGGTTTTCAAGTATTTTGATGAGAGTAAAAGAAGAAGGGGGTTGTGTTGGAAAAAGTAAAGAATAATAAATATACATGATATGTATAGTTTAAGATTGTGATAATGTAAGGATGAGGATGAAGGCGATAACAGTGATAATAAAACAGAAGGAAACGAAAATAAAAACTTGAATAAGGAGACGATGATCATCATGATAATGGTGGTGGTGATGATGATGATGATGATGACGATGAGAACGATGACGATGTGATGATGATTACATTCATGATTAGGATTATAATGATCGTGATGATATGAAAATTTGCAGTTCATCCGTATATCATTCATTATTAAATGGAAATGATAACGATGGAAATGGAGGTAAGAGGAATATAAAAAAAGAAAAGGAAAGGGTAGAAATAAAGACAAAGAAGAAGCAATAGGAGATGATTATGCAGAAGAAGACGAGGAAGAAGTACAAAGAAACAAAACGACGGAATGACGTATTGTACATCGCCTAAGCAGACTAGTATTAATTTATTTAATTGGTTTCAAGTGGTAATGGCGAAGAGACTATATAAACTTCGTGATTTTTTAAAGATTTTCTTTCTTTGTCAAGCGAAGTGTGATTTGCTATGATCTTTTAAAGTGGACGGTAAATATTTGCCCTCAAAGATTGCAAATCATCTGATATCATTAGGCGAGAGACTTTTATACTAGAATAACACTTATATTTGAAATTCAAATTTGAAAAAAAAGTTTCGGAACCGGAGGTATTTGCAAAGCACAATCAGCTTTATTAGTAGTGGTAGTTGTTCTCGTTGTTGCCTTAGCAGTATATGACGATGAGGAGTATTATACGATTAGAAGTGGACAACGTAGCTGTAGTAGTAGTAGTAGTAGTAGTAGTAGAAGTAGTAGTAGTAGTAGTAGTAGTAGTAGTAGTAGTAGTAGTAGTAGTAGTAGTAGTAGTAGTAGTAGTAGAAGTAGTAGTAGAAGTAGAAGTAGCAGTAGTAGTAGTAGTAGTAGTAGTAGTAGTAGAAGTAGTAGTAGAAGTAGTAGTAGTAGTAGTAGTAGTAGTAGTAGTAGTAGTAGTAGTAGTAGTAGTAGTAGTAGTAGTAGTTATAGTAGTACATTGTAGTAGTAGTATTAGTTGAATGTATTCATAGTAATAATGGATCTGATGGTGGTTGCGGTGATAGTAGTTAAAGTAGTAGTAGCAATTGTAACAGCAGCAGAAGTAGTAGCCATAAGGAGAAATAGAGGTAGAATTGTATGTTGTGGTTTTGGTTATTGCAGACTATTGACTTACTCATGATATGCCTTGTGTGTATTGGCATGATTGGATAAATGTGTATTTTATTATTCATCAAGTGGGAAATGAAGATGGTGAATTGGTTAAATGACAATTAAAACAATGGTTTACGAGACAAACTGGCTTTTTGAAACGAAGTTAGATAAGATGATGTGGAATGGTGTTCCTTACTTCATCCAAAGGTCTGATAATTTAACTTTGGTCGTATACGCGAACACGCATTCCATCACGCGCTGCAAAAAAACATTGCAGTTCAAGGTTCATGGTATCAACTATAATGCTCTCCAACATTTAGGAGATCATGTAGTAACTAGGTCATTTCAGAAATGTTAAAATGTACGGCCTACGAATATTCGACAATGCAATGTATTCGATGAATAAACGAATCACACAACTTCAATTTTTGAATGGTATGTAAGTTCACTGTTCACTTATATTTTGACAATTGCTCAGGAATCTTCATTTACAAGGTCTAAAGGACTTTAGCGGAAAGTGAATTTACAAGTAAATGAAAAGTCCGGTCAAATTGCCGTTATGAAAAGTAACTAACACCACAGTGCCCTTGCCTCTTTCATCATGTAACCCTGCCAAAAATCTCCCATATTGCACCGGCAATGATTGACCTTTTTTATTATACGTAGTCGAACTATTTCATATCGGTGTATCTCCTCGCCAGGACCAGAACTTGCATGATTAGATGCCGTGCCCGTGTGAAGATATCCATTGCAAAATAGTACAGTGACTTTGAGATGAGATTAAAAACGAGTACGAAGTTGACCAGTGCACTCTGCTTTGCCGCCATAGAGCCCTCATACCATCACACTCGTATATGCAAGAAGAGTCACGTACTGGCACGGCTTGGCCTAAGCCCAACTTATTGCCTTTTCTATACATCACAAAAACCCTTGTTTATGAAATATCACGGGAGTGATACATTCATGAGAGAGAGTGGAAAAGTATGAAAAATATGGCGTAGATCCTCCCGTTATTTAATTTACCTTTAATAACCGTCTCCAATATCGGCAAGTCAAGTGGAAACATACGGGGGAAGATCCATGAAGGCACTTGAGCCCTTAGAGTTTATCATGGAAAAACTTTATCGGTTGTTTTATGTTTATTGTTGAATGGCACGTATCTTTACCTTCATCTCAATACTTCTCTAACAAGCTGAAATATTTCGTGTTATTTGCATTATTGTTCATTTCCTGAGTAGTTTCCTATAACTATTGTTCAGAAGTGTGCTTGAATTAATTGACGAAGTCAACTTTATTATCACAATTGAATGAACACGATATGTAAAACACCATTGATGACAGATCGATGTTTTGTGCCAAAATTATGCTTTCAGACAATAAGACTCCTCGTTTTTAGTAGCATTCAGAAAATACCCAATATCTATTGAAAGGGAGCCCCAATCCTGTTTACGGTAGAAATAATTCGATTTCCTTGTATTCATTTTTCAAACCAGATAGTCTCTCAAGAGAGACTATCTGGTTTTTATTCGTTCACAGATTACTCGTTTGGTGAACAAGTGAAAGCACCAAAATCGAACGTGATAGTGCGTTTTCCTTTAATATAAGCGAAGAGGCTTTATTCTTTATAGTGTGTTTTGAGCGAAACAAAGCTTGCGTGCGCTTGCGAAATCTCTTCGATCCAATTAACGCCCTTTTAATTTTCGAATATTAAAATATAAAGCCTTATCTACTTAAAATAATTAAGTTTAAAAAAAATTCGATATGATGAAATAATTTTGAATGGCGCATATATTCTTTTTTGAATGAGAGCGCTGATAAAAACCAATCAACAACAACATCAACAACAATAACTCAAATATATTCATTCAGCACCGGGCTCTACCATAAATAGAAAGTGGCAATTTTAATTTGCTTTTTTCAATAAACCATATTTTGTCAGTCTCGACGTTATCTCTTAATTAATACTTTTACATTATATTCGACCCGTTTTTTATGTTTTTATTTTTGATAATTATTCTTTAATGTCTTGATTTCCTTTTGTTATCCTGCCAATCTCTTGTAAATATTGTGATCCTTGATAATAATAAAAATATATCAATCATTAGTAAGTAATCGCAATATAAAACGTTTGCACATTGGGAAGGAAGTTGTCTAAACTAACATGTGTAAATAGGTTTTTGATTATTTCAATGTGAGATTCAGATGAATAAAGTGAAGTGGAATATTCATTATGCATAATCTGGCGAATGGTTTAATTGAGCTTGCCGATTTTTTGATCCTGAACACTTTCGAAAATCCGTAAGACACGGCCTTCGTTAGATCGCGAACTCGACCTCAACATAGATTCGAACGAACATCCATTAGCACGGAGCGACAATATAGATGACTTCACTTAACGAAATGTGTCATGGTATACCATCACCATGATCAACATGATCAATTGGACTTGTAGAATTCACCGTTCTCCCTTGATGACCGTTATGTCTGGTCAAGTGTGTCCATTGTCAACAACTATCGTGTTGAATTCTTTGAATTCTTCATTAAAAATTGATAGACTTGTTAGTTCCAGTGGCCATTCTACTGTATGATTGGCTCATCATTTATTTACTATCTGTAGAATTATTATTTTCTTCGGCTTGAAATTGGATGGAACCTCCTCGGTTGGAGATGTTGCTTCTCGCCGATCGTATTTTCAAAAATTGTTGTTGCTCTAGTACATATTCCACAAAAATGGAAAGTTGGCATTCAGATACTTTCTTAATATTTACATCTATAGGTTTGTGACGCACTCATTTAATAGCATCAAAACGCACCATTTTAATTTTTTAAGACAAGGTTTATCATTAAACTTCATTCGTCCGGCCCCTACATTGAGGGATTTGCCTATTTTCAGTGTGGGTTGATCGGCTGACGATTTTAGCTAATACCTCAGCCATATTTCCTTTTTATACGGCGACCGTACGGCGAGACGAAATCGGCCGTTTAAACATTTTTTTTGTACCAGCTACGTATAGGTGTTTAAAAAATTATCAAAATGGCTGTTTTCGACTCGCTATACACTTAAAAAAATGAAGTGCTAATTTAGGACTTACAGTGCTTGTATAGTGACTGCACTACGAGTGCTAATTTTCTATTTTACACTATAAAATCGGCACTCGTAGTGCAGTCACTATACAAGCACTGTAAGTGCTAAATTAGCACTTCACTTTTTTACAGTTTACGGCCGCTGTAGGGGAGATATGACTGAGATGTGACTGAGGTATTACTGTTTAACTCGACTTATTGCATATAACTTGCCCCAGTGTTTTGGTGTTGGTCCCCTTCCCTGTAACTGCACTTTGGGTGCTAATTTAGTGATTCAAATTTGAACTAGAAAATCAGCACTCAAAGTGCAGTCACTATACAAGGACGTTAAGTGCTAAATTAACACTTCATTTTTCTTAGAGTGTATGCACTTTACTTTGTTAAGAATTTTTGTTCCTCCCAGTCTGACCAGGGCCCATTGTAAAAATAGTAGTTACCAAACGTAACGAAAAAAGAAAATCATAAACAACTTGATTATTATTAGAAGCAAGCAAATCAAACTTTCCCATCAAAAGGTCTAAATGCAACATTTTGGTCCTAGGAATCTTTGGTAAAGCGTTGTAAAGAATAACATTGAATTCTAAGATATGACGAAACATGTTCCTACAAAAACTTGTTATTATCTACACAAAATTTACACTTGATTTTTAAAAGGGGCTGCACGCCTACCTCACCCCTTCCTCTGGCGACACCAAACGTCCTTCTTTACTTTAACAGGACCGACATCACAATGTCTAGGAAGAGCTGTGTTTTTTGTATAAATGAAGGTGAAAGACAATTCATCTATCACAGGTAAGTCGTCGCAGAAGCGACTCGTCCAAATAAACGTTCGCCACCTACTTGAAAGGTCACTGCTTTGGCGCATCCTCTGTTTGACGTACGGACATATCGCGGTGGGGAAAGATCAGTCAAAGTCGCAAAGACGAACGTAAGGAGTCACTTTACACACTCATTTAAATACTAAAATTAACAGGAGGTAATGGTACCTTCATCTAATATTGATAGATAGTAATGTGCGAAATCTCTCAATAATTGTATGTTGTTAGGTTTCAAAATCACCCAGAGTGAAACTATCTAAAGCTATAAGTTTTATGGAAGTGGTAGAAGATCTTTACCGGTGATAAAATCTGAGGATCCCCCAATGCTTCAAAAACATAATATAATCACATTTTGTTTCAAGTGATCTAAATTTCTTACAGTTCGACACGTATCATGCATTTATTCACATGTTAAACAAAACCCAATGAATGTTTTTTTTTCAATCCCCAAAACTAAATGGAGCAATGTATGAACATGACGAGGTAACTTTTTTTTAAAATGTATATTCGCTGTAAGTTCTCCGTGTACTACATGCCCGTGCATCGTTATACTCATACTGAAATTATCTTAACAAGCCTTTTATTTTCTCTTCAAGGACACCATGTTAACCCATGGACGGAAAATCGAATCATGGATGTATTCAATCATGCTTGAACAACACATTTCCCCCACTCCTCGATGTCGCCATTCGTTCTTTATGAATTGATTCGATGTTTATAACTATCTCCTCGTCTCCCATCCTCTCTCTTCCTCTCTCTCTCCCTCCCTCTTTGTACCTCTATCCTGTCATGTGACCGTGGTGACATAATCATATACCCTCCACAATTTTACATTATCATTCAGATAATTTTTCATAACTCATACTAAACTTATTGAACATGATCATGCAAACACTTGTCCAGCCGATACAAATATGCCATTTTCTCACGGCTTCAGACTCTGACTCTGAGTTTGATTCTTGAACCCTTATGAGTTGATATATTCCTGTACTACTAAACGTCGGTCAACTTCCATGCTAAATATTTCAAACATTAAAACATGTTAAAGAAAACTCAACCGACTGGCGTATACAGTGCGTATCAAAAAAAAGTTTACACTTTGAAAAAGCCCTGGGAATTAAAAAATATACAACACGTGGGCAATTTGTTCACATATAATCTCGGATTTGGGTCTCATCTATCCAATGAAAGTAAAAGTTTTGACAGAATGTTACACTTGAGTGAGCACTGACCATTTTTGTAAAGCTCGCAGAAATCTGTTTGCGCAGAAATGCTTGTTTTCACGCTGTGTCCAGGAGAAAGGGTGAAATCAAACTTACCCTGCAAAACGTTTCTCACACATTTCCCTTGCACTTTTAGTCAATTGAAATAAAACAGATACGTTCAAACATTTTGTAACAGTTTTGCCACCCAAATTGGAATTTCAACACTTAGTAAGCACAACATTTACCCTTTTTTGTGCCAGCTGGATCTGAGGACATAACTGAATCTGAACAAAAGTTGATATCAGACATCTCCAGCATTTTTCACTAAGTTTTTATCATTTAAAGTTGGTTTACATTTCATTTTTCATTTAATACTTGTTTCTCCACACTTTTCCCAAGCTTGACAATGATTAACAAAATGAAAATCAAGCCTGAGCCATTTCATGTAAATCACAGTTCAGTGTAAAGCAAATATCGTCACGATGGCCCTCGGTGTGTGGGGGAGTGGGGTGGGGCGCAATGCACTCTTCGAAGTGTTTTGGGCAAGGAAACAAGTTGAAAAGGTAAAAGATATCTTCAAATCAATTTTACTAGCTAAATTCCATGTGTTCTTCATGATTAAGGTCTACTTTTATTTGCATAACTATTTCAAAGTTCTGCGCAAATCATTTTTCACTAACTTTTCAAAAGTAAGTGGTGCTCACTCAAGCGGAAATATTTTTCGACATTTATATCGTCATTTGCTTAAATGGATCTGTACCAATGTGAAAATGTGGAAAAATCCTCAGGATATTACAAATGTATGATTTTACAGGACTTTTTTTGATACGCACTGTATATCACATATCACCACCTCCCCTGTCATTACCACCCTTTCCCATAAAATGGCAACTGTTGTTAGTACAAGTAAAATAGAGTTCACTGCATCTGTCGCTTGCGGTAAACCATTCTATTTTATTTCAACCCGCAGCTTCCGTTTGATTGATACGAAGAAATAAACAGTACAAAATAATGTTTGTCTAGCAGGGTAGGTGAGCGCATGCGCACTAGTGTATATGAAGACTCCTTAAATAAATATACCTCTAGTATGCGTATATAACGACGAAAGTTACGACCCCATTTGTGTGGAAGAAAATGTCTACATGCATGCTGTGACATGCTTTGCCGTATGATCAGTACCCCAACACTATCAAATAAACTTCTTAACCCAAACCCTTATGCTTACTTCATGTACTCAGACAGAATAAAGATAACACCGAATATCACAGGAGTTGAATAGTAGCCAGGTCAATTGTGTGCATGTCATACCGATGCCCTTATACCTTTTGAGAATGGCGAAGTACATCATTATACATTGCCGTCGAAAGTTCGTCAGTCAAACCTGCACCTAAGTTATCGACGCATTGATTAGGAATGCATTTGCAAGAAAAATAGCACTTCCTAAACATTTTGCCGCAAAAATGATACTCTGAGACACTTTCTTTAATCTGCTGACTTCTTAGTTGAGCTCTTGATCAAAAGAAGAAAAAATCCAGTTATGTGATTCTTCGGAAAACGCTCGAGCTGTTTACCGGATGACTATGTTTAAATTTCATTTTACCTTTATGTTTATATCATAGAGACATACACATTTCTTTGCGATGTCGGACTTGGCATTGATTGAGAATTGAGTAGCAATTAATGCTCGTCCATTCATAAGTGTTATTATCCTGATTTCCCACGGTGATAACGGGCGGGTATACAGCTGAATCTTAGAGTGGATAATCAGCTCTCACTTTTACACGCCCGAATCTCGAGAGTGCCTTCCCGCCAAAAGTGACGATGGAAATATCTTGTGGAATATTGGTTTAATTAATCAGAGACCGGCCCGCGAGGCGTTCACTCCTGATGGGGGTTACGTGTGGCCTGGCGTCTTCAATTTCAACACCCTCTTCGAAGAATTAGGGGTTAACACAACCAGCTCTCAACTGACCATAACAAATGATCGATCGCATAAACCATAAGGGTGATGACTGAATTCAATCTTGACCATCATGTAATTAGCAATCAATGTGTCAAAAACGCCTGACCAGGGCACCGTAACACAAAGGTTGGATATTTATCGCAAAATGAAGTAGCCTATCAATATCATCTATGCATGCACATTTTGCTCAGTACATTGAGCAGGAACCGATCAAAAAGGATCTTTCCAACTAGCGATTAATCGCTAACCTTTGTGTTATTGGCCCCCGAATGGAAAAGGATAAAGTTAGTGACCCTACAGTCCTTCCACCTTTGCTAACTATGCACTTGGGGCAAGTTGCTTGAAGAGTTGCAATCAAACGCTGCTCAATCGCAACTCAAGTTGATTTTCAGCCAATCAAAACTTGCACTCTTGAGTTGCGTTCGATATTTTGCCTTTGTGCAACGAGTCCCAGCACGGTTTACTATGTATGGAAAGCCGTTTTAACCGATTTACAATTATTCTAACTCTCTTCATGAATCATCAAAGTAATGGAATTGCTAATATCGCAAATAAAGAAAGAACACAGTGTCCCACAGTGTGGAACACAATATGACTTCACCTTCAAACTGCTAAATTTGAACATTTGAACAGTGTCAAACACACATTCTCATATAGTCGACCATGTGAACATGCTGTGAACAGTCACACTGTCGAGGTGTCCACAGTGTGAATATATCTTCACACTGGTGAATTCGAGCATTCTAACAGTGTGAATAATGTTTTCACATATCTGTGAACGCACTGTGATCACACTGTGCGACACTGTGTTCTTTCTAGCAAGGATGGAATTTTCTCATATTACTTGATGCCAATAAAACATTCGGTGTTGTCATAAATGCCAATTCCTTGGTATAAAAAAATAGATCTGACACCAAGAAAAATGATAATATGATCAAATGGCTTTCCATCCGTATCTGAATGACGTTGAGGTGTGACAACCCTTTACGTCAAAGAACAAGGTCCCGTTTCACAAAGATTCGTTATTTGTAATAACAAATGCCTAATTTATATGACAAGTTTAATATCAGCCAATGAAACAGAATGATCTCAGTAGCTTTTAACAGTAAGTGTAAATTTCTTATTATAACAAGTTGAAGTTTTATGAAACGGACCCCGGGATTCGAAAGTGAAAGGGTAGTGAATTACATGCATAATAACCTACCAACCGAGGACCGTTCAGGGTGGACGGGTAGAAAGTCATGTATCAAAGATGTTTAGCTTTCATTGACATGTGCGCATGCAAACAGAGGGTGGAATACATAAATTTGAAAAAGCAACGTCTAAAGTGCACGACGTAAATTGGACAATTTAATGAGCTGAGCTTTTGGCTTACTTTCGACATTCGCAATTACCAGTATTAAATCAAGTTTAACATGGCAACTGTAATAAACATGATTCTCATTTGGTCTTACGCCTATACAGGCCCACACTTTGTATGTAAGGGTGTGTGCGTGTGTGTGTTACCATTCAGTAATGGTAAAGTCAAACCAACGAAACCGCCTCCGGGGGGCGTTTCATGAAAGGACTTTATCAGACTCTTCATCCTACAATTCCCATTCTATCCGACAGTTACCATAGTAAAAGTGTTTTCAGCCAACCAAAATCTAGGAAAGTTGTCAGATCTGACTTATTCCAAAGGTTCATTAATCCGAAAACGAAATAAGGTTGTAATTCCAAAGGTTCGTTAATCCGAAAACGAAATAAGGTTCGTCAATCCGAAAACAAAATGAGGTTCGTAATTCCGAAGGTTCGTCAGTCCGAAAACGAAATAAGGTTCGTTAGTCCGAAAATTAAATAAGGTTCGTATTTCCGAAAATGAAAATAATTCATTTTGGTAACAAAAACGGTGTTGTCATTACAAGATTACACGTTATTATGCAATGATAGTAATAACGATCGATGATACATGCGTGTGTTGTGGCCAAAATCATGTATTTCATTAAGAACAGGCGCCCTGATCAAGAATAGGCTATAATTTCGATTTTATCTGAGCAATCTCTGCCTAAGCAAATGGTTTAAAGGCTGCGTTTATGCGACCTCAACCCAGAATCATGATTGGAATCACGATTTGAATCATGATTCAAAACAGCAACATGAATCACGATCCGACAGAATCAGCGTTTATACGACCATCTTTCTAACGCTGTTTCTCCCTGAATTCGGGCCGATCCAGTGCGCATCACAGTGCGCAGTTTGACCCAGGAAGTATAGGTCAACATTTTCGCGCGTGTTTCTAACTTCACGTCGGCTGCTAGATTTTTGCTGCCACCGGAGCTAACGCGCGATCGTTTGTGCAAGTGCAACTCGGCTTCCGAAAAATAAATCTTTTACTTCCAGAATTCCGTGTATTGTACCTCGTATTGTTTTTGTTTACTTGTATTCAATCTTGTCGGTTCATCAAAAATGGTGTTCGGTAGCCGTAGTACTGGGCACGAATTCTGTTAATTTTGTCTCGACAGGCGGTGCCACATCTCCGTTGAAATCCCTCCCTCGCAAGCGCCGCTGAAAGGGACTCGTAGATCGTCTTATATTTCTGTGAATCCCGGTAAGGGATGCTTGTGCTTCAGGCTGAGCCCAAAGCACAAGCAGAGCCCTGAGTTCGTCGTCAGTCCAATTTGTGCCTTTGGAACTTGAAGACATGATTGATGAAAACAGTGAAATCAGGGTGACCAGACGTCCCGTATTTCCCGGGATTGTCCCGTATTTCAGAATATTGAACAAAATGTAGTTAATACATTTAAAAGTGACGAATTTTCATTAAATAACCAACAGCTGACGAAGCAGGGACAACAATTAAATCGATAACTGTAAACTTTTGCAAGTTCTGCGATGATTTCTTGCTAATACATTGCAAACGAACTGGCCTCCTGCCTGTGTGTGGCAGGCTACTAGCTAGGCATGGAGGATCGAAGCAAATTCTCAATGGTGCAAACACCTCACATGATAAACAGTTTTTCCACCAAAATAATCACAAAATCGGCGGGAAATTCTTATAATTATACTGTGGATTCTCAGTTTAATGATTTGGAGATGTAATCGGAGGAAAATGTTATTGACTTTTCATAGATCTAGTTGTTTCAGCTTTCGTTTTGAGTCTTGGTGTGCACGATGCCGCGATGTTTCATCTAATTTTTAAGTTTGACAATATGTTTCACTTTGAAATTTTATTCATTTCTAAAACATTTTATGTTTAAAATTTTAAAAATACATTAAAAAAAACACCAAATAAAGTTATGATTTTTATTAGATGATTGGATTTTTTGTTTACTTGAAGTTTGAACTTTTCCCTTTTCTTTATTTTATATATACCCTATCCTTTCTGCTTGCCCTTTTTTGTTCCATCTATCTTTATTTCCTATCTTTCTTTCCTCGACATTTTCTTTTCTCTCTCTCTCTGTTCATTTTTCTTTCTTTCCTTCTTTATCCAATATACTTTTTATTTCCTTCATTCTTTCTTTCCTTATAATTACCTTGGCTTCCTTCTCTCTTCGTCTCCTGTTTCTTTTCGTTCTTTCTCTCCTTCCATTATTTTCTATTTTTTCGTTCTCTTCCCCTTCATTCTTCCCTTCCATTCTTTATTCCTTTCTTCATTTTTCCCTTCTTATTCTTTTCCCTTATTTTTATTTTCTTTCTTTTGTTTCTTTCTTTCAAAGAATGAAGGAAACATGTTTATTTCCTTCATTCTTTCTTTCCTCCTTCTTTTTCTCACCTTTCCCCCTTTAATTGTCTCCTTTATTTTGCGAGACATTTATTAATCTTCCCTTCCTTCCTTTCTTTCTATATTCATTTCAAAGAATGACGGAAACCTTTTTTTATCTCTTTTATTATTTCTTTCATCCTTTTATTCTAACTTTCTGTTATTTTTTCTGTTTTCCTTTATTTTCTTTCCTTCCCAATCATCTCTTTTCTTTCTCTCCTTCATTCTTTCGTTCACCTTCCCTTCTAATTCTTTATATTTTTTTCAAAAGTCTTATTATTATACTATGGATTCTCAGAAGCCCACACTTTGTGTGGGCTTCTTTGTTGATCTTCGTTTGTCAATTGTCCCGTATTTCATTTTGTGAAATCTGGTCACCCTGAGTGAAATATACAAATGACGCTACAGTACAACCCCGGGGGTACAATACACAGAATGATAATTCCTAAATGCACATGACAATTGGCATATACCGGTACTAGTACATTGGCAATCTGCTATTAACCTGCACGAAACACAGCGCGCGCCTTTGAGTCGAACCCGGAAGAAGCACGACACAATGACGTCATAGAATCATGATTCAAATCACGATATCGTTTATACGACCCTTTTCGTTCGTGATTCTACAGAAACGTCTTTCCAAACGCCCCTTTTTCCGTGTTTCATGTTTGTGATTTGAAAGACGTTTATTTCCACTTTCGACTAAACGCAATCGTGATTCTGCAGAATCGTGATTTGAATCATGATTCTAATCATGATTCTAGGGTAAAAAAGTGTCGAATAAACGCACCCAAAGATGCATGGGATCAAGTGTGTTGGCCTCGTGCGAGTAACCTCTAGATAATATAGGATTTGAATTGGAGGGGATGTCATTTTTAATAACAGCTTCAGCTGGTAATAAAAATAAAAGTAATACTAATAATGATCCTTGTGAGATGTTGAAAGTGCGAATCGCAAGCTCAAACTAGTAGACATTTCATGTAACAAGACGTGAACTTAAACATTCTGAGCATTTTTTTTTAATCGTTAGAAAGATATGTATCTTTCTAAAGAATTAACACGAGGGCGAGCTGTAATTTGTATAATGACCCTGGGCCCGTTGCTAAAAACTTTTTTACCTGAGAAAACTCAGGTTGTTTTTACCGGAGTTTTTTCCCTGTGCTAGAGTCAATGGCGGAAATCAGACTAACCTTAGTTTTCAGTTTTTACCAGAGTTTTCTCAGGTAAAATTTTTTATGCAACAGGCTTCAGAAAGTAACCTTTTAAGGACTGCATTTAGTGACTCATGAATAGAATAAATATCTCACGAACTAAATAATGAGAGCGCGAACCGCAAGCTTAAAATTTGTGTTATTCCAACCTGAAAACTGGACATTTTATACTTTTTTTTGTAACCAGGAATAGAATGAGTCCCTCAATAAACAATACTTGATGCGAGCGAGAAACGTGAGCCAAATTTTTCCGATTTTCCAACCTGAAAACTGGACATTCTTGTAAAAAATATTAATAGATGGGAGAACAGTTTTCAGAACTGAAGTGGCTTCCCTGGGTAAATAATATCTATATCATTATTATCATTCTAGGCCTACATGAAATTTCCAAAAGTTTGAGCACGTGATTTGCTCGCAACATCTCACAAGGATGCCCTTTTAACAGTAATTGAACAAAAAGGCGAATTTTACATCTTCAGTGATCACTTAAATTTTTTGCACGATTTAATTACTACAAAACAAACAACCTTTTTACACAGATGATAATCTCATGGCGAAAATATCAGTTTGCACCAAATTGTCCCTATTGGCCCCTTTTTTGGCTTTGCCCCCCCCCCCAAAAAAAAGGGAAAATTCGTTCCGCCGCCACTGGTTGAAACACGCACCGTCTTCATGGCTAACTGCAAAAAGTTCTTTAAATGTCCCATTTAGATCAGGTCAGAGCTTTATACATTTAAAGTTTCTGTTCGCGCTTCTTGCTCGCAGTTATTATCTAAATTTAGTTACATAGGCATCTCGTTTTGAAGATCACAAACATATTGCCCATCATACTAAAAAAAATATAGCTCGCGCTCGCATTATTCAAAAAGGGTTTATCATGTTATTACATATTTACTTTATTTTATAAGTATAAAGCTAATTATTGACTGTTAGGACTACCCTTTCAAAGAAACAAACAAAAATCAACTTTAAGCTGCCGATCGAGGAAAATATGGCTGAAAAAAAAATTTGCCCCCCCCCCCTTATTTGACGAAAGTTGGATCCGCCGGGAGGGAGGCAGGGGACACCTGCACCCCAAAAATGAAATAAAAAACAGGGAAATGAATATTTTCCAAAATGGTAAAGATCCTTTTTCAAAAATGAATATGCCGTTTTTCTTTTTTTTCGAAATAAAATACTCTTTTTAAAGTATTCAAGTTAAGTTTTCAGGCTGGAATATTGCAAATTTTCAGCTTGCGCTTCGCACTCTCATTCGATTGGTGAAATATGCATCATAAAGAGGTCACTAAATGCTTTCTTAAACAGATTCCTTTTCTGGTCAGTATGTTTAAGCTCGCGTTTTCCGCTCGTGTTAATTCTTTAGTTAGATGCACATCTTTTTTAATGAGAGCAGAAATCTGTTCGGATTTTTAAAAACTTATTTTCATTTTTTATTTGAATACCATAAAGTTTTAGCTTGTGATTCACGCCTGCAACACCTCGCAATGACGCCAATTTAAGAATAATTGACCCCAAAAACCGTTTTACAACTTTACCTTTGAATTTGTTTTACCAAGCCGCTCGCTCATTATACTCATATGATAAAGCCTAAATATACATTTTGCCATAATAAGAAGTCACTTCAAACAAGTTTTTCTCTACTTAATCACTGTCAAACACACAATGACTTCAAGCAGATGATAATCTTAAGGTGAAAATATCACCAAAGTGCCCATTTTGACGTATGAGTTTCATTTTTTGGCTTTATCCCCCAAACTAAAATTCGTTCGGCCGCCCTTGCCTTCCCATCCTCATAACAATTGAACGGCAACAGTGTCCCCCGCCCCCTCCCCTTGCCTCTGCTTTCCCGGTTTTCATTTTTCGGATTAACGAACCTTATTTTGTTTTCGGATTAACGAACCTTATTTTGTTTTCGGATTAACGAACCTTATTTCGTTTTCGGAATAACGAACCTTCGGAACAACGAACCTTATTTCGTTTTCGGATTAACGAACCTTCGGAACAACGAACCTTATTTCGTTTTCGGATTATCGAACCTTCGGAATAACGAACCGTCGGAATAACGCCACAAAATGTTCGGATTAAAAAAACCCTTTTTCGTTTTCGGACTAACGAACATCGAGGTATAGGCAATTTATGTGTTTCGGAATTACGAACCTTCGGAATTACGAAGTGTAAACCGTGACATACATCCTAAGAAAAGGTTTACCAATTATTGGGTAAAATGGGAACATACATGTTGGCCTGGTAGAAAGATATTTCTAAATTTAAGCAATGTTGCGTTGAAATAGCCTAATTTGGGGTAAAAGAAAAAATACCCAGCAAACATGCATGTTCCCTTTCTACCCAACATTGGGTAAAATTGTACTCATTTTTTTTTTACAGTGAAGCATTACGCACTCACACAAATCTCATCCATATAAATGTACAACAAAGGAACCATTAACGTAACTCGGTATGACATTCGTGCTCGGCATATAATTTTTAATCTTTTCTTTCACTTAATTTAACTTCTCGAAAACATTAAATGAATTCGCTGACTTCCATCCATCAGACATGAACAAATACTGCATTCTCTAGACGACGGAACCTGCTATGCATTCCATTTCCCCTTCCACTCACAGGAAGAATATGAAATAATGGTTCAGTAAGGCAACATCCTACCAAGAAAGCGAGTATAATAGCACTACTCGTTTTTAACATTCAATTTTATATAGGTTGATTAGACAGAAGTATATAGGTCGTGCGTGCAAGTCCTTCCCACTCGTCTTGTCTTTATGACAATGGCCACTGCTCAACACCGCCTATATAGAACTGTTGTTAACTTCTACTATCATTAATATCTCTCTATTACTCTCTCTCTCTCTTTCATCTTTACCCAAGAGGCTGTATTTAAAGGCACGTATATTGTAGATTTATGCACGAGACTTGTAAAAGTATCCAAGACAAGCAAGCCGTCAAGCATTCGTACATAAATAACATCCCTCATAAGCGCTCATAAATAACTAATATAATTACAATTTATTAGCAATCATTGGCTAATCACGCATCATACCGTGACGTCACGTATGCGTAGATGCCTCTTGATTTAGAAATGCACGTGGCAAATGGATTCGTCTTCCTCGACGGGATGATCATCAATTAATTCCCATTAGACTAAAAAAATCTGGATGATATTCAAAACAGGTCAAACCAGACAGTGTCTATTATTTTCATCACGTACATTCAAAATTCGAAAACTTGACAGACTTCATTAAAATACGTGAATAGTTAGGTTACGATGGTCCCTCACAATGTATACCATAATAGCCATTTATAAAAATTGCATTCCGCAAGTAATGTACAAAGAAACCAATGCATTTCACTATCAAAAAAGTAGCCTCTCTCTGACCGTTCAAACGCTAGTGTAGTTTTATTTTTGTTTGTTTGTTCAGCGCTACTGGTTCATCATATGAAACAAACTTGCAGGTATTTTCTTGTCCATGAAAATATTCAAGAAATGAAATTTTGAAATTAAATCTAATCGATAGGCAATAGTCTGTACTCCCTATAGACTGTAGTCAATGAAAGTTTACTGACGTTTGCGTATCATTTTACGAATATAGAATTTCCCTCTATAAACCTTTTAAAGGGATTTTTTTTCAATTTCTTTGATATTCTTAAAAAGGTTATAATGGGAAAGTGCGCCAGGACTACTTTCTATCATTCAAAATAAAGCATTTGGTATACAATCTTTTTATCGGGATTTAAAGATTGCATGGCAAACCGACAAAGGATTCTTCTGCCTCTTATAGTGAATAACCAGATATAATATGTGCAAATTAGCTTGTAAATATGTATACGGTTTATAATCACAATAAGGGTGACATTCAATCACGCAAGTTTTATCTCGGATAAATATCCAACCCCGTTACATGCTTAATTAAATTTTAAGTCTTTCTCGAGTTACTTCTTTTCTTCACCCAGTGGTGTAAATAAACTGGTTTCAATAAACGGCCTTTTGACAGCGATTCGGGAATCTAGTCTATCTCTGTTATCAATGCCGTGTCAAATTATTTACTGACAGACGGTAAGACCTTTTTTCGCTAGCCGTAAATTAGCCCGGCTTATAAAGCCCGCCAATATGCAACGGCGTGACGTCATCACCAGTCGTATTATATTCCTTCATGAGACTTATCAAAATAAAGAAAGATCGCGGTATCTCAAGCATCTTCGGTAATAATTGGAATTTTTATTGGATATTGCAAACAATCTCGGAATTAAATCTTATCGAAACGCTTCATCCACGATTGCTCATTGAATCATCGTTCCTGCAAAGCGGTGTACCCTGGGATGGATCTCGGTCACAACGCATGCGCAAAACACACGCACCTTTCTCTCCCCCCCCCTTACCTTTCTTTTTTCTCTCTTTCTCTCTCCCTTTATTTTTCTCCCCTCATCACCTTGTTGTTTATGAGGTAAGCCTTCATTGATTTTCCATGTACCCAAAGGCAAAAATTATTTCAAACTCTAAATCGAATAGAATCATACGAATGCATGGATTGTCACAAAAAACCTCTTTCCTGTAACATGTTTCATGACATGAAACCTAAATTGAATCAGAGATGAAAGTTTAAAAGGATCATTGCAGGACGTTTATGTTGACATGTTTTTTGGTTTATCTTTATGGGGAGTGGGTCAGGGCGGTGATTTGAGTTTTTATGAACCTTTCTACACTCTCATCCCTAGTGCTATGCTGAAAAAAAAAAAACCCGAAGAGCTACGAAGAGCTAATTTAGCTCTTAAAGAGCGTGAATAGTGACTGCTCGGCTCTTCGGAGTGCTGATTTTCTCGCTCAAATTTGAACAAGACAAATCAGTGCCGCCACTATACACGCTGTTTAAAGAGGTAAATTAGCTATTCGTTTTTTAAGAGTGTAGTCAAAACTATGATATCATAATGGGAATATTAATCGTGTAACATAACAATGGTTCATTAATAAAATGCATTATTACAATGTTAGTTTTGTATTGCAAATTCGCAAGCTCAAAAATGAATTAACTCGACGCGAATATGCATATTTTTTGTAAAAAAAGATATGTAATTCTAAACCGATCACACTTTTTCATATGTTCTGGCGCCTTTGAAATCAGTCAAAGCCAGCAAAGAATAGTGTTATCTGGTGAGTAATAGGTATACTCTTAATATAATCACAGAGATGTCAATAATAATTATAGCATTATTATGTCACACTTTAATTGCCATTTTACTAGCAAGCCTTTTTATTGTAGTAAACATTTGTACATGACACAAGGAACGCGGATCTGTTTTTCTCTTTGACTTTGATTTCATCGAATCTATAAATATATATCTCGACATGTTTTCATAGCATGCCACTAATTACATGATATATAAAATCATATACGATGACATCCGCTCGACATTCGAAGCCCACAATGACTCAGCTGAAAATACGATCAATTAGCAATATCTGTAGAAGTGTAAGAACGCAGGCGCCGACTTCTCAGATGAAAATACTTGAGAAATCACCGAGTTTCAAAAGGGAAGTTTTCGAGTCAATGTCAGAACTAATTTCCAAAGATGATACTCGCACGAAGCTTGAAAACACATTGAAGACCCTATACCATACAGCTATCTGTATATTAACGACTCCATCTAGTATCCTATCCGTGTTTCTTTGCACGCATTCGATGTTGATTTACGAATCAAATGCGTCAGTATATTGCGATTCCGTGATTGAAAATCAAGACATGTATAAATCAAAATGACATTTATATCTTAGCAAGTTATGGCAAGAAGGTATACCCAGGCTAGCAATGACATGCACATCACAAATTAAGACGCAGAATCTTCGTGCCACGACCTGCCTCTATTGCTTTACCATGCATCATATCTTAACCTACCTGAAGCATAAGGTGTAGATGAGACTAAACTGTTTAAAGGATATTTATAGACACTTATGTGTCTGTTATGGTAACTCCCGAAGGAACTCGACAGGACAGCACTGTGCAGGTATAACACCAAGCACAAATTAGTCAGGCATAGTGGCTATCTTACAGACAACAAAAATTACTCTCGGTGGATTTCATCAAAGTGGAAACAATGACAGAGCCAGGATTCGAACCCAAAACCTTACGACCATAATCACAATGCTCTAATCACTAGAACCACATGACCCTCTAAATATTCAGTCGACTTCGAATATTTTCTCCGTTTGTATAATCATGGCAGAGCCGGGATTCAAACTCACAAACTTACGATCATGAGTCAAATGCTCTAACCAATAGACAACACGACCCTTTTGACTGTCAGTCTACTTCGAATATTTTTTTCTCAGTTTATATAAATATTATTGGTTGGGTCAGAAAGTCTGGAAAACCAGTTCTCAGATAAGTCAAAGGACATCAATGCATATTGAATTTGCTAGCAGGCCTATTGATTTTCTCGTAAAGTAACATTTATTATCAAAACAATTCAGGTTGGAATGTAATAATAACATTGCCAAGATAGCCTGTGAGAAAGGTTTGGGTTCTAGGAGATTGCCTCCTCACGAATTGTTAACGTGCGTCAACAATGTAGATTTTACAACGCCTACTTAGCTTGTTGTACGCGATCAAATGGGAGGCTGAATGTCACACATTCGTACCGTTGCACACAAGACATACCATCAAAAATGTACCATTGCACGGCTTTAGGAGGTGACGTCACAATGCGATTTCATTGAATAAGGTGACAATGCGCGTACAGCCCGTTGGCTAAATGCGCAATGCTGTCCCCTGATTCCTCGAGCAGAAATTGGGTAAAGCAAGCTGTAGATCTACGAGTAAAGGACTCACAGTTTCAAAATTGGTTAACGTTCATAAACGAAAACTCTCAGTGTATTATCTACAGAATATTCAAAGAAAATCTTCGTCTAGAAAGTTACCTCATTAATATGAATAAAAAAGATAGAATCACTTTTTGTAGATTTCGTTGTGGAAATCATCGACTTCCTATTACCTCAGGAAGATATGAAAACCGTCAAAGAAACATGAGGCTTTGTTAATTATGCAACCTTCAATCAATTGATGATGAATTTCACTATAATTCGTTTGTCCTTCTTTTGCTAAAGAAAGAAAGTTTCATCTTAAAACATATTACACTGATAGACCGAATACACTCAAAATGAATCAGCTATTTAGCTGTGAAAAACCAGAAATCCGTTCCAACCTTGTAAAATTTTGCAAGAAAATTATGCTTCGTTTCTAAATAAGTTATGCTCGAAATTCAAAATTTTGAGCTGTTAATTGAAAAGTGGTATAACAGCCAATCATATGCTGATGCCATTACTGCCTTATATTAAACAAATGTTTATGCTAATTATAATGTTAATAACCTGGGTTTTTAATCTTTAATTTATCCATTATCTCATCTGTAGGCCTTATTATCAAATTCTCTAAACTTTGACACGCTCGAAATATAAAATTTTGAGCTTTTTTAAAGGCTGTGTTTAATATCCAACGATGCGATAATGTCGTTACTATATGATTTTTCTCTTTTTTTTATCATATGTAAACTTTGATTATATTTTTGAAGCTTCAAGGTAATATTTTAAATGTAATCATAAAATTATTTTTAATGCTAAAATTTGTATTATTTTTATTTTTTTTTCTAAATGTACTCTAAATGAGTTGTAAATTACTTGATGAAATACTATTTATGATTTTGTACATTTATATGATTGTTTCTCCAATACCCTCTCTATGGGTGACATGGGAATAAATGTCATTGTCATTGTCCAAGATCATGTGCGCTTGTGGACTCGGCTTGTGGGATTTTGCTTTTCGCTTTCAATATTTTTGCTCCCTTTTCGTAGATTACTAGAGGGAAAAAACTCTTGTTTTTTTTTTTTCCATATTATCGCTAGATTCCGAGGCGTTGTACAACACAAATAGCGAATATTCTTATTCGTGCAATGGTGCGAGATTTCGCATTCAGTGAAAGAAACGCTCTATTCAACTCGGCTATCGCCTCGTTGAATAGAGCATCTTTCACCTCATGCGAAATCTCGCACCATCGCACTCATGCCTCTTCGCTATTTGTATAACATTGAACCTTGAAACATGTTCCGTTCTTTAAAACCTTATTTTTTCTTTATTATTTTTGTCTTTAACATAATGGAAGTAATACTTCCTTTGAATAATTTGAACATAAACAAAGAAAATGTGAAAAACAATGTATATAGAACTACGCAATAGCTAGAGCATTCCAGCCAAATTTCGTTAGACATTCACAACAAATGGAGCACCTTTGGCAGTCTCACATGCATTACGCGATTGAATATAGCAGCAGTGATGACTTTGAAAACTACTATAAAATAGTTATTCACAAAAAACACCATTCATATAATGATACAATTATAGTAGGTTCACTGACCCTAAAGGACATTTGACCTTGATCATGTGACCTAAGACTTGTCAGTAATACTTGATTACCCCTATGTCCACACTGAATTCATAAACTATATCCATAAACTTTGAAAGTTTTGACAGAAATTTAATAATTACCTCCAACATGGCCAAAGTTCATTGACCTTACTGGCCTCTGATCTTGGTCATGTGACCTGAAACTCGCACAGGATGTTCAGTGATACTTGATTACTTTTATGTCCAAGGTTTATGAATTAGATCCATAAACAATCAAAGTTGTGATGGTAATTCAACAAATACCCCCAACTTGACCAAAGTTCATTGACCTTAAATGACCTTTGACCTTGATCATGTGACCTGAAACTCGCACAGGATATTCAATAATACTCGATTACTCTTATGTTCAAGTTATGATCACATTTCAAAACCTTTACCTTTATAGGTTATAAGATATCGATATTGACTCCCCAACATGGTCTAAATCCATTGACCCTAAATGACCTTTGACCTTAGTCCTGTGACCTGAAACTCGGGCAGGATGTTTAGTCATGCTTGATTGACCTTATGTATATGTTTCATTGACTAGGTCTATACATTTTTAAAGTTATGCTGTCATTTAAAAAACGTAACCTTCGGTTAAGATTTGATGTTGACGCCACCGCCGCCGTCGGAAAAGCGGCGCCTATAGTCTCTATACTCTGCTATGCAGGTGAGACAAAAATGAATAGACTTAAATAAAGCAAAGTTAGAATTCTTTCATTATGAAAATGCAATGTGCATGAGATGAAATATTTTATGTAATAACAATTATAATCGACTAGCAACTCATAGTAATTTAGATCCCAGACCAGGCAAAGAGACTCAGCATTATTAAAATCATCAATTTTTGAAAGGTAGCATATAGCTCCTCGAATATTTGAAATAGGGCACGAGTCTAAACTCCAGGTGAAAATGAAACGTGACGACGTCAGAGAGTGAATCAGAAATGGATATAACATACTTGACTGAGTATAGAATGTGCTGTTTATACCTAGGATATAGTACTTTGAAACAAGCTGAAAGTACTTTATCAGGTGGAAGGGAGCGCATTTCCTCATTTCAGATGCGCAGGATAAACAATATCACAGGAGAGAAAAAAATCTGGTAGTTTTGATATAATAATGTTATAAGAATCAGCAGATTGAGAACAGCGGTGCATTTAGAGAAACGAACCACTGGTAATTAGATCATCAAGAATAATTAGTTTCTGTCACCCTTATGGCTGGATAATACGTTTTTTTAAATCAATTTCGGAATCTAAAGCTGATCGTTAAGATGCATTGACTTTATACTTTTTTTGTCAGTTTAGGTGTAATTATTTTGAATAAATTCGCCAGGTTTTTTTTCTAAAGTTCGGTCGTGTCAATTTAGGTGTCACTATCTTTGAGAAATTCGCTTTTCCCTGTCTTTCAACACTTAGATCGGTTATGATGTAGATTTCAAAGCAAATAATTACCCTTTCGTTTTAGCGGATTATACAAAGCATGACTTAATCCACGACAATAAGTAGACGCTTCCATTCCCTAGCTCAGCTTCGTGAAGATAGCTACTGTACATTGAAAGTTGCCTTTGAAATGATAGTCTGTGTCATTACCTGCACCGATGGAACTTATTTGCTTTATATCATAAAGCATGGGGAGCAAACAACTTGAAAGCTGCTTGATATATTTCATGTATTTATCTAGTCATTAATTAATATATTCATTCATTTATTTTTGTTTTCTTTGTTCATCAATTTACATTTCAACAGGTCAAATCCATATAACATACTTCTATAAGAAACGTAAACTTCATCATTATTTTCACAATATAGATCCGAAATTCCACTGCTTCTGGGAGGCACATCATGAAATAGATAATGATTTCAACTGATTATTGCTCTAAGCTATTACAATTTCTTGCATTGAATAGCTTGTAAGCAAACGCTCCCTCTGAATATCCCAATTCCTTACATGCTGTCGTAGATCGGGAAAAGTTCTATTTTCGTCTGGAACTATCCACCGCTGCCATCTGTCCCCTACCTGAGTGACGCTCTACTCCCCTTTATCATCCCCCCCGACTCCTAGATTCTTATCAGCTCTGATTTTTATCTTTACAAGTCTCTTTTCTGCTCAAGTGTCGGATTCTTACCAGATTCTATTTCTAAAGACAGGGAAGGAAAGTTATTGCATGGGTTACAGCACGCATGATCTGGTGTGAGTGAAGTGTCGTACTTTTACGAAGTGAAATGAAGGATATTTTATCCACCTTGAAGACAGAATATTTTGTCCAGCTTGGAAGCTCCCCTTGCATTTTGTCCCCAACCTCCCCCCCCCCCCTCTCTCTCTCCTCCTTCTTGTCTTTCTGTCGTATCACCAGTCCCCCTCTATCTCTGTCTTTCCCTTACCTTTCATCTCTCTTTCTCTTTTTATCTCGACATCAAACCCATCTTTCTCTCCAGCTTAGCTCCTTTATCGCACATTTTCAAACGTTCCTTTCTGAAAAACATATCGATTATTGTCACTATTTCTTTTGAATTAGATATTTGCATTTCACAATATGTGTATATTTTACACAATTCACGTACATCAACCTTATAGCACTTTTGCCAAACGATGATAGAAAAATTGAGAAAAATATTACTCAAGCTATAACTATGGTCATATGAGAACATTTTTTTTTCTTCCTGTTTTCCCCTTAATTCACCAGGCGAAGAGTCATAGAACCCTGCGAAGGAGATATTTTGGGCAAGCACATGCCTTACTCTCACACTTGGGCGCCCAACGTTGATGTCTAATTGTAAAACAGCCATGGTATGATCGGTATCTGATTATGGGTTTGGATGATAGAGACAGCAAAAAAACTGGCGGTGCGATCATCACCGCCCGATGTCTTTACCAGATCTCCCAATACACCTATGTGCTACTGCGGCTTCTAATATTGCAAGTTTGCACCGGCTCCGGTGAAAGATCTACCAATTAACAAGTAACACCTATACAACCTCAAAGCTTCACCGGATCTTATCATGTCTCGCTCTAGATTCCTTAAAGAAGTCGATCGGTGATTACCCCCCAAACTCGTTTCATATCTACTTCAGATGACATACATAGTCAGATGACACAGTAAGATGACTTCCCCGATGAACCTTGGATAATGTTTCGTGGCACTATCATCATTGAATCTAATTGCCAATCTTGTAGCACTTCAGTGAACATTCCCATTCATTAGAGAAACATTATTCCCGTGCCATTCATCCCCGTCTTTATTAATTCTTAACCTCCGTAACGACATCTTCGTCTCATATCATGTTATGATCATGCAATAATTAACCTAAATTACAGAAAGCGAGGTAATTATTCGAGAACATAATGGTCTGTTTATACCGTAATTTAAGTACTATGAAACTAAGCGAGAGTCAGTTGGTCATAAATGCCTGTTATAAAAAGTCTTCTTTTCTTACGTCAGATCAAGCTACACTCGTGTTTTTGTGGCGGCTTGTATAGATCTATCATATTCTTGATAATTCAGCAATCTACTCCACTGCATCACATGACAAGCCAGCATAGCTGTGAAGAAGGCAGTTTAATAAAAAATCTCTCTTGAAATCACTCAGCACTCCAGGGAGTGTCGCAATCCGATTGCCATGCTCTTATTTCTCCCTTCTACTTCAGTGCATCGGCTTATGTGTATCTACGTTTGTCGCCTCCGATTCAAAAGAAATGTGTGCGCGAGCGTGACTATAGTAGTGTGCGAGTGTGTATGGTAACGTGTATGTGCAGTTTTCCCTTCTGTCCTGGAATTGGGTGAATTTCTGCGTCCTTTGTTCTTGCCGCTTAAACCTCTTGATTACCATCACAATCGTATTTGTGAAATAGTTCGTTAAAACATTTCACAGCATGTGGCGGTCATACGAGGGCGTCGGAATGCAAAATCACACAGTATATACATGTACGTACTCTTTTAGTTATTCAAATTGATCATTTTTTCTTTGCAGCGTGCATAATTATAAAGCTTTAGTGGTATGCAGGGATATTGAGCATTCTAAAAGCGCGTGACAGCCATCTTTAAGTGATCTGGAAGATAAGATTATATGATCATATTGACATGTTCACCAAACACAGAAAATTGTATATATGTCTATGCATAGTATAAGTACATTCCGAACGAAAATGTATTAAAAACCTATTGAATGAATAAGGTGTGACATTTCTGTAGATAGAACGTAGCAGTCATTAATTAAGTTTATTTGTTCAAATAAAGTTCACATTCCTCTAATAATGGCATAAGAATTGATACCACCCTCATTCGCAGAATTGTTGATTGGCCAAATCCAACTTCGTCGACTTTCAATTTGATCTCACCCCATATGGGCTAATCCTGGTTCGCCCACAATGAGTTCGTCTGATGTCCATTTGGTCTAATTGCTGATAGAACAATTACCAAAATCAAGAGAACATCCAATGAAAAAATAATGAAAAATCGTAACGAGTATCATCTAAAAATCACAAAATTAACACATTTCAGTGAACTTGAAACATAACTCATCAAGTAGTCCTATAAGTAATTAAAATTTATCCTATGTCAACTTTGATATATTTCCTATATCACTGTTGAAAATTTATCCTTAAAATAAAAGAAGTTCCTGCAGCAGAGTCTCTAGAACACCTGTAATCTTACCAGATTTCGTAATCTCACAGGAAAATGGTATTTGGTGTATGGAATCTTACAAATTTCCTTGAATAAAACACCCTTTTTAAATAGATCTGTTCTGTTAACTTGCATAGAAATTCTGTTTTATGAATTTACAGAATGGATTTTTTTTTTTTTTGGGGGGGGGGTAAATCATGGGGGTTTTAACAGTGTATGTACACATTAGTAGTGCACGTATGACATTCATGTTTTACTTTCCTAAAGTAACTTTGACTCTAAAGTAGTATTATGATCTTATTTCAGGTTTTACAGCGGCGAATCTAAAAATAAAGTTTGGTCCTTTTAATCCTGCGACAATGCGGTAAAAGCTTCTGCAAAGATGGAATAATAGTGCAAAAATATCTGAAGAAAAGAAACCTTGCTTTGATATAGGTTTATTTGTTCATCATGTCTTTACTGCGAATCAGTCCACTTCTGACAATCAACCTAGTTTCCTTTTAAGTCATGTTCCATCGCCTCTCATCGCCCTGGCTTGATGATATCGCCATCTTGTACTAATAGGCATGTTTCCTCCATTAAAATCTTTCTGAATCGCTACTCCACTTGCTTGAAAAGGCAAAACCTGAAGCCCAAGCCTAATCTGAATCACGAGATCCGATTAGTGTATAATTCAAGAACAATTGACATCGTTCTATAACATACTGCGGCAGGGAAATGAATGATAATCGGGGTGATTTTAGACCTAGTTGGAATTGAGTAAATATTGAATCCGCTTCAACAAAGAATCTTTATTATGGCAAGGTCTCTAATACCATTGCGAGTGCGAACGGAAACGGACTCGCAAATGCAAAATACTGCGTGCATAAATTGGCGGAGTAATTAAGGATGAAATTTTAGCCTTGACCTGTGAATGCTAATTTTTGATTTATGACATTCCGGCAGTATTACATGAGGGCGATAATCGGAATTAAATACCCGAACAAATCCTATAGTATGAAATACCTTTCACGCTGTGCTTTCTCAGAGGCTTTGGACCAAGGAGCGTATTTCAACCCCATTTGGTTGTAAAATAGATTAAATCATGAGGCATTTAAATAGATTAAATGGAGTACTAGTAGTAGTAGTAGAAGTAGTAGAAGGAGGAGGAGGAGGAGTAGTAGTAGTAGTAGTATTAGTGGTGATGGCGGCGGTAGCAGCAGCAGAACTGCATTTGAAGCAAAGTAATCGTAAAATAATATACATGCTTTAGCAGCATCGGTGGAATTGATATAAAAGGTAGTAGCAGTATCATAACAACAGATCTTTGCTATACCTATTGTTTTTGCAATAGCAGTGGGTAGAAGAAGTAGCATTACAGGTAATCACTAACTTTGCCCAAGATTCAAAATAATGATCACCTATCCGGTAAAGGTTATTAAGCTTACGTTGTCATTCATATACAATACATAAATACATGTAGATGGATATTAACAACGGTTATACTTCGTAATTCCGAAGGTTCGTAATTCTGAAACACGTACATTGCCTATACCTCGATGTTCGTTAATCCGAAAACGTAAAAGGGTTCGTTAATCTGAACATTTGTGGCGTTATTCCGAAGGTTCGATAATCCGAAAACGAAATAAGGTTCGATATTCCGAAGATTCGTTAGTCCGAAAACTAAATAAGGTTCGTTAGTCCGAAGGTTTGTTAGTCCGAAAACGAAGTAAAGTTCGTTGTTCCGAAGGTTCGTTATTCCGAAAACGAAATAAAGTTCGTTGTTCCGAAGGTTCGTTGTTCCGAAGATTCGTTAGTCCAAAAACGAAATAAGGTTCCTTAATCATTACGTTTTCGGATAAAGAACCTTCGGAATTACGAACCTCATTTCGTTTCCGATTAACGAACCTTCGGAATAACAAACCACATTTCGTTTTTGGACTTACGAACCATCGGAAATACGAACCTTCGGAATTACGAATGCACGCGGTAAACAACAATAGCCCTTTTTTCAGTAACATTCCACCATACCAAAAAAGTCTTCCTGGAGGTACAGTGTTCCCAGAAGGAAGATATGTAGGGGGAAAAAACATATGCATCAATGCATGATAAACTCGTTGTTATATGTTATAATGCATATACATAGTTTTCCCATTGTTTCCCTCTCCTGTGACATCATGTGAAAACGCCAAATCGCTCCAAATTTACTAAGTAACACTTTTTCTGACATTGTATATTGTCAATCATACAATATAATCAGTACAGCCGTGTTTGATTTAGTTCAGTTTGGATACCGTACTTTGGACGATGCCCACAACTGTGCAAGAAATTTTAATATTGTGTCTTACCCCAACATATTTCTCATTCTGTCAGATGCAGCTCAGAAATATTAAATACTAGCGGCTGAAGAATATTTAAAATTGTCCGTTGCACTTTAACACTTACGAAAAGAGCATGTTACGCAAAAGCAATTGGATCTATTGAGCGACCAACCCAGATCTTCACAAGAAGTAAAGGAGTAAATGAACTTTGGGAAGTGGAACAATCTTTTTCGAGAACGCTGCTACCAATCTGCTTAATGTAACAACTAAGTGACGACACGCAGTGAATCTTGTAAAGCACCAGGTAAAAATTAAGCAGGAGTGTCTTTTAGAGTGAGAATTCCCTGACAGGTAGATAACATCTTGCAGATGATGTGGTGGAGTATAGGAGAAGTCTTTGATGATCTTATTAAAGTGCAGATAGAGGGGTCATGAGGAGTTGGTTGATCCTTGAGGTTTTGACATCCAGGGCCGGGCTACCTCTGTTAATCAATCACATTTGGGCAAGCAGGTTGTAAGACAACATACACGTCGGGATTTGAGGGATTTTGACGAGATTGATGGAAGGGTCTCCACTGCATTATCGATAGAGCTCTCCGGTTGACTATGTTTTTTTTCTTTCCTGTTTTTGTTTTTTAACAAAACTAAGTGGGTACAGAGCAGGGTGAACGTATTTTTGCGATTTATTTGTTTTGTTATTTAAAAAGAGCAAAATCTGTTGCCATTTGTTTTTGACTGCATCTGTAAAGGTCTGGGGAAAATTGTCACCACGCAAGAGGCTCCCGATTGTGTTCAACTAAGTTTTTAGTCTGTTTAAAGTCTTAGAAATGTTCAACATTACCTACTTAAAAATATGAAAAATTATCACTTATGTTGCAAGAAAAAAAGAACAGCTGAAGAATGGAAAGATGAATAATTACCATTATCACACCTTTTGCCAATAATTATATTCTCCTCACTTATACGTTACTACATCTATGTATTGTACGCTTCTGTTTATTTTATTCTTTGCATTTCATTTTCAAAGGGTAATTACTGAGTCAGTTTTCTTTCATATTTTAGCGCAGTTGTGAAAATAGCATCGAATGATACATGAAAATAAGACAGTTCATCGAAATAATAAGATAAATGTTAGTTTGGAAAACAAAATATTATAAACGTAATTTCTTAATGACATATTCGTTCCATCCACGAAACAAGGTAATATGAAGTGTTATAAATTGATATAAAATTATATAAATAAATTACGTCATCATACAAGAATACACAAGGAGAAATAACTGAATTGTTGAACGAACCATTACACTGTCGAGTAGATTAAATACATAAAAAGAAACATTTTTATTCAACTTGTGTATTCACACTAGCAGCGTGATAAAATAAACCGGTTTTTCTAGTTTCACAAGAGAAACTAGATGTGCTAAAGGGTCTCAACAAATTATTCAAGTGTTTAAGAGGAGAATATCATCTTTCAAAGTAACCTGAGCTTCGCAAGGAACTCCCAGGTGACGAAACATAAAACTGCATCCGATATTTTTTATGGCAAAGTTCAATGTCCCCCAAGTAAACATCATTGATCAACAGGCTCTTGTTACTGCCATTTTCAATTTTTCAAGGTTTCCGGAATATATCCCGAAGACTAGAGCCATCGTTTACGGGTTGGAAAATAAGAAAAATTATGTAAGTGGGTGAAATCAAATCTAAAGCACTTCTCATGAAGTGTTTCCTATTCTGGGGATATGTAACACTGCAAGGGCGCACTTGCTGGTCATTTAGTTGATATAATGAACACGATGAAAGGTTCCACGATGTCAATGTGGGACGATAGTTGAACGACCAGGTGGCGCCAAATTTTCAAGAAAGTATAAAAAAAAATACAAGAAAAACTGCTAATAGTATTTTTTTTTAGATTTGATCAGAAGACAAGGGCCACGTTTCACAAGGAATTATAATTTGGAAACTGCGATGGTAAGAGGGCACCCAATCACAGTCAAGACTTCTATAGTAGTTAACAATGTTACCATATTTGTAAGTCTTTATGATACGAGTCCCTAGACCTGGCACGTGTTTTACGAAGATATTTTTCTTCATTATGGTAGCAGCCAATGAAAATAAAACTTTCCATTGTAGATACAATAATGGGAAAGTTATGCCCTATTTTGCTTGAAATAAAATTTTAAAATCGGGTTGAGTAAGATTCGCCCAATATTTTGTTTTCAAACTGGAACATAATATCTGTTCAATCAAGGAATTGTTAGGCCGACTGAGATTCCTGCATAATCTAGTCCCATTAGGTAAAAGCAATGTCAAAGTGAGAAAACATTCACACAACATTGAGCAAGATTTACACAGAATTCGGCATTACGTCATACTCAAAACATAAACGTTCATCTGAATCAAACATCGAGTAAACGTGAGTCGTATTAAACAGGTTACAGAATAAACCTAAGAATACCTCAAGTTTCCATTACAGTTATGCAGTCCACAAAAAAGTTTTGGAATTATAGCATGATGATCGCAATGATTTTTTTAAAAAATCTTTTAAAAATCATTCTTAAGCAATCCAAAAACGGAAAGATATTTGAATGTGCACAGACTTTATTCTAAAAAAAAATGATTAACCTAATTTTCGTATCGTTAAGTTTATTTTGCCACTCAAAAGAGCTATCTTCCTCATTTGCTTTACATCTTATCGGAAAATCAAAAGTGTACAAAAAGTTTTTGTGCCTGCAGTCATTATTGCACTTTTTTCTATCATGCAATAAAATAATTAATGTCCCTAAAAACCCCGTCGTTCTACGCTCATCTCGTCTTTTAAGTGTTAAAAAGATGTATTAAGTGGATACGTTTTGTGGCAGGTGCGCGTTGAGGAATCAATGGTAGCCTGGCAGACAAGAGGAAGGGCTGATTACTAAAGATCATCGTGGCCGCATTACCTAGAAATACCCTACCCTAACGAAGCCCACTAACTTTGTAATTGGGTCAATTGCCACCCCTGCAGAAACAGGATCCCCTAAAAATAATACGGGAAAAAATAAGCCAGGCCGTTAGCCCCCAATGCACATTAAAGCTTTCCCTTCCAGTGTCCGTATCACCTAATCCTCTATTTGTTTTTGTTCAAAATCCGTTTATTCCTGGGCTTACATACGTGCAGAAAGATATGTTTCAAGAAACCGATTGATATTGAATAAGCATTTCGATGTATGTCGGAATAAAAATGATCCGATTTTTTTTTATTTCAATTGGAATCATTTTAAGGTGATATGCTGTCATTGGTATAAGTTGTTTTTAGTTGTATATTTTTGTTCTGTGAAATGGGCATATTTATCTGGAAATTCCGTTACAGCCGTATAAAAAGATCATTTAGAATGAAATAGCTATGGTAAAATGAATAGCATATTTCCTGAAATATAAAATGTTCTATCATAAGGAAAGCAAAGTAGAAATGGGCACACAAACTCGAACAAAATGTTGATAACTGAAATACATCACTACGTTGGAATTTCCTTTTAACGTCATATGCTCAAATATGGGGTCAAGCAATCACATGTAGAATCATCATTATGAAAAAAGAGGCCATGTGGTCTTTTCTCGACGCAATGATAATCAATAAATTCAACAGAATTATATATTTATAAAATACCTTTCCCATCAAACGTTAAAACATTTATTCTTTTAAAAATCAATTCTTCATAAGGAATTGCGAAATAAAGCACCCCTTTGAATTATGGACAACCCCAATATGAGGCAAGATCTATGAGTATCAGATAAATTGCGTGAAACCATAGCATGTTGAATAATACAAACATCCAAACTACAATTTCATGGTCAACGATTCATCCAATAATTATAGTATCAAAACAGGCTACATAATTGTACGTGAATAAATGCAAACGTTTCTACTGATTTCATTCCACTAAGTGGCCATACAAGCCAAAGTATACTCAGTGTACATTTAAGTTGTGTTCTTTTTATGAACTGCGTCACAATCACACTCTTTTAAAACTTAATCGAAGACCGATCATTATAGTTCCAATGATATAATATCGGATGGTTTGGAATCGGTTTCGTTGGTGTGACTGTAAAATTACCTTGAGCTTTGTTCTACTGCTCCAGTTTTCGGAGATTGCAGAACGATCAAATAGAACACATAAATAATGAAATTATCCTTGGTGTGCAATATATCGGTATTCAGGGGAGCATTGCATGAAACAACGAGTCAGTGATTTTCACTGTCTGTTGTTATAAATTACTGCTAACCCTAGCATCTGATTGGCTGAAAGCATATTAGTCGGTGAACATCAAATTTCATGAAAAGCTCCTCAAGATTCCATGTCACAAGTGAGTGTGCGCGTTGAGAGTTGTGTGCGTGCGCACGTGCGTACATGTACGACCTTATCGCATGGGGAATGCATGGAATTATGTCGTAAATGATATTCTCATGCCGGTAAGTGTCACATACTAGTCCATCATTCCATAATCTCTGAAGATGAAACATGATAAGATGTCTCAAACAATAGCCTTGAATAAGTAGTTGACCACGATGACGTATACATTTCTATAAGTCTGGATTCATTTTAAATGCTGAACATCCTCCAAAGATAGAAGATAGCACGTGTATCCTGTGCAGACTTACAGTCTCTCCGCAAAACGATATATATTTCCACGATTTCAGAGCAACATAATTCTTCAAAGATGCATGTGAAAAGTGCGAGTCAACGAAATGCAGAGTTAATTTTGAACAACACAGCCTGTATTAATGTTGGACAAATATGAATATAACCCGTTTTTTGGTTTCGAATTCAATATTTCCTATTTTAATTGTGGAAATGCAATCGCACTTTGATATAAACGGGCAATACTTATGATCAGTACTCTTGGCCTACGTCTACAGTAAAACAAATTGCATATAATGAACAAAAGTCTAGAATGCAACCTTCATTCAAAATGATTCCATACCTTAAAATGAGTATTCGAATATCCTTCATTAAGAAAAAAAATACTACCAAATTGCTCAATATTCTTTAACGATCTAAATCAAATTACCACAATAAAAAATAATATTTAATATTTCATGAATGGTAGCACTATAAGTTCGTGCTTGTAAAAATATAACAGAAAGAATGCTGCAAATCTATATGTGTCTGGTAATCTTCTCAAGCACCTACACAGCATCCCTTGGCATCCAAACAAGCATTAGTCGAAACGGTATCCCTGACAAATGAATTGGGGGCCGTTTGATTTCCTTAAAGTGTATGTAAATAAATCCTGAATGAAAACACGTATACTGCGGAAGAAAAGGGTGCCCGGAGGAAAAGAGTCAGTAAGTGGTTCTTATGTACGATTGGCGCAAAGGCACTCCTTAAGAGGTATCCAGGCAACATATACAATTACAGTCTAGATTGGGTAAAATAAATGTACCAACAGCATGACAACAGAGAGGAAGCCAATTTGAATTTTCAGCATTAAAAAAAACCTGAGCTGTCGAATTCACTTTGAGAAGTGATATTTCAAAGGTAGGATGCCGACCTCATTAATATACATGCAGCATATTAATTCAAATGGACGGGACTCCACATGGATTCCTTTTAAGTGCCTTCTAGATGTTTCTGATACGTTTTCTAGTAAGCAGTTCCAACGGATTCGCTGTCTTGAGTAAGAGCACCACCATATCACTAAAAATATTAGAATTTTAAGATCCACTTGTAAAATGCGAAATGAGAGAAATTATCAGAAATTTCAAATTATTTTGTAATTTCCATACCATACGATATCATGAAAAGGCAATTATTACATAGCTTTCATTATCTGTAAGTATGGTGCTAAAAATATATATCAGTCATTATAATCATGATGACGAAAATAAGAGGAGGAGAAAGAAATAGAAAAGAAGAGAGAGAAGAAATAACAACAATAATGCTAATGATAATTATAATAATGGTCATAGTGATAGGGGTGCTTAAAGAAATGATAATAACAAGAGCAGTTACAATAACATCAGCAATTTTGATAACGGATAATAATGATTAATAACCTAATCATGGTATTCAACAGCAATGATCACAGAATTCAGAGGCACGCAATGAAATAGACATATTGTGGGTGTGGGGGAGGGAGGGACAGTGTGGGTGTGTGTGTGTATATATATATATATTTGTATATATGTATATGTACATATATATGTATATATATATATAAATTGCATATTGTAAACTCCTGAAGAAGACGGAGGACCGTCGAAAATTCGAGTGAACAATAAATACTTTATTGGCAATGAAAGCATTATCTTCAACATTATTTTGTTACCTTACAGAAGCCAATACGTGAAACTTTAAGATGTTTATATTTCACATATATATGTGTGTGTGTGTTAGTGTGTGTATGTGTGTGTATTCTACTACATGTACACCAAGGCCAGCATGCATCAAAAATTATCACTGAAGACCCTCAAGAACATCTTAAGAAACAGCTTCTGAATTATAGAACAAGGACTGATTACGATGAAAGATTTGAGTTCAATAATAATATTTTTTTAAACAAGTGCACACCTAGTTACCAATAATGCATATAGCATTTCCATTTATTTGAAAGCAGGATAAAAGAGCATTGTAGATTAAATGCCTTGCTCAAGGGCATAGGTGCCGCGGCCGGGGATCGAACTCCGGACTTTCCATGTATAGCCAGGCGCCTTAGACCACTCGGCCACGGCACCTACATTCACACACACACACCCTCACACACACACACACACACACACACCCTCACATATATACGCCAAAAGACACACTCTCCAACAACACACAATCAACTTTATAATATCATGTCTCCGGTTTTTTGTATTCTTTCATTCACTCTTCACACATCCATCTGAAAATTTGGTCCATTTCAACCAGCCACCAATCACAAAAAAGTAACAAATCATAACTTCTATTACGCTATGTCAGTTTAAAATTTCATTTCTCTTTGTACGGAATATCTAAAGGTCAAGTCCACCGCAGAAAAATGTTGATTTGAATAAATAGAGAAAAGTCAAACTAGCATTAACACTAAAAATTTCATCAAAATCGCATGTAAAATAAGAAAGTTGTGGTATTTTAAAGTTTCGCTATTTTTCACAAAACAGTGATATGCACAACTCAGTGACATGCAAATGACAGAGTCGATGATATCCATCACTCACTATTTCTTTTGTTTTTTGTTTGAATTATACAATATTTCATTTTTTACAGATTTGACAATGAGGACAAACTTGACTGAACAGTATAGTATTGAACAATGCTAATTCCACATGTTCAGGGAGGAATTAATCAGTGTTTCACTTGACAATGTGGAGAAAATTAGAATATTTCATATATCATATAATAAAATACGAAAGAAATAGTGAGTGGATGACGTCATCAGTCTCCCATTTGCATACCCACCAGGATGTGCATATAACTGTTTTGTGAAATTAAGCGAAACTTTAAAATGTCATAACTTTCTTGTTTTACATCCGATTTTGATGAAATTTTCAGTGTTATGCTTGTTGGATTTTTCTCTTTTTATTCAAATCAACATTTTTGCTGGGGTGGACTTGTCCTTTAAGGACATTCCTCTGTGCGATGTTTCACAATAAAAACTGTTCAAATTTGTAGTTCTTGTTACCTTATCTAAAAACAGGTCTTTCAGGGATGTTAGCTCATGTATTTGCCAATTAAACTTATCCGGCGATAGAAGGAGCAATGTTCATCACAGGTCATCTGTGTTCACTGAGGCATAACTTGTCTCTGTAAATACGAAAGGGCACCCCAACTCTTCCAGTGACCACTCATCCAATGTAAAAGCTTATGACATGACGTGGTCTTCCAAGATGACCATGCGTGTGGAAATCAGTTTTGACAATATTTGGCTTTTATTTCTTATGATCCAGTGGAAAAATGCTACTTTTTTCAATAGTCGCTTTTACTGTGCCAGGCAGAATGAGAATTGACTACAAAATTATATTTCTATAGATGGTCATATTTGAGTCGAACATTTAAATTTCGATCATTTTTAATCGCTAAAAGGAACTTTTGTTGGATGTGGAAATTTCAACCTAGTGCATTTTTTTGTGCTAATCTATTTTTGACCCTCCCGTCAAAACTTGTACCTATTCACTCAAGCATGCATGATTAATCATTTGTGTGTGTGTTTTTTCTAACAAATTATATATAAGGGCATCTTCATCTTTAAAGCTTCTTTCAACCAAAACACACCATTGGAATACTTGAAAATATAAATTCAGACCGATTTAATAGAAAAAAAGAGGATAACCATTTTCCAAGACGCACTGTATTTATGGATAACACACATTCCTAAAATGGTCAAGCCTTAAATTAGAGGTATGCAATAAAAACCAAGTATTTATAGAATGCGATGTCCACGCTTGAGTTATTATAGGCGACAGTGTGACGACACGGCCCGCCGTCGCCATATTTAATGGCGCTTATTTTTGGAAGACAAGGGATGATTTATGTAAAGGAATGAAAGTCCTGATGACACTCTCGATAATACCTCACCTAAACGACACACCTGGGTTCATCAAATAAAATTCCATCTACATCATCATCGAGGTCAAAACATTTATCGCTTCCATTAGAAAGCTCTTTATCTTTTCCCTCCCACAGAATTGCATTCTATTTCCATTCACATCTGTTTAAGTAGTTTATCATTTCTGTATCATTTCTATTTTCCTGCTCTTTTTCGTCCATTCTAGTATTTCATTTCTGAAGTTCCTGATAAATAAATTTACTTCGATGCTCGGTTCTTCTACATAAATCCTACCTAACATCAAAACGTTCAAGAAGACATACTTGACGATAATATCGTAAACAGAGATTTGCCCCTTTTGGCTACCCATAAAGGGCGAGTTCAAACATTTTCGAAATCCATTATGGGAAGCCGAAAGTAATAGAATGTTTACATGGTATGTTTCTTATATTGTGCTTTAACTTCATGGTTATTGATGAAGAAAAGCTTTTCAATTGTTATTCTAACACAGCATTTAATAATGTGAGCTGTCAATTTGAACCTGTAATATTAAGGATTTGGGTCACAGTTGGCTATACACAGTTAACTGACAAATTTTAACCAGAGTTCATAATAATAATAATGATAGGCATTTATATAGCGCAATCTATCTAGAAATATTCTATTCCGAGGCGCAATGTTATTATTAATTATTTCCAGGGCTTAAGCTCGAGCTGCCTTTCAGAACTCATGCATTTAAGGAATTAATCCTGCCGGTTGCCCATTCACCTCAACTAGGTTGAGTGCAGCACAATGTGGATAAATTTTTTGCTGAAGGAAATTACGCCATGGCTGGGAATACGACCCTCTGTTTCAAAGTCAGGAGACTAATCCTCTGGGCCACATCGCTCCAGATGGTGACATGTTGTTTATCCTAATAGGATACGTATCATGACAATATGATTGAGAAAAATGTTGACAAGTGAACTTTAGGAAGAAAAAAATAATCCGGAACCATGCCATGATTACATATACCTGAAGTTAACTCGGGTGAACAGCAACGAAAAATTCACATTTTTGTTTTTGACAATTCTCTTAGCATAACCTTGGAATCGAATTTTATGAATGGGATTTCAGGGACTTGATTAGACGGTCTGCGTACTCATTAGTTCAGATATTCTCAAATTCGAAAACAATAAGGTTAATTTCATTCAGGTGCAGTGCACCTTGAAATTGGGCTAAACATCATACGGTAACAATGATTAGTTATCCCATGTTTCGTCAATCTCGAGCCATTAGCGGGCAGTAAGGACTTTCCTCCCCTCCCTCGTGTATCAAATTTTGAGCTCATTCCTTTCATTTTGACTTCTCTTTTGTGACTCCGAAACTAAAGGTCACGGTCCAAGCCTGGTTTTCATTATTTCTGCCCATTATTATGATTCCAGCGGCAGAAGCAGCATGTTTTCATTCTCAAAGGCAAGGCATGTCATCCATGGTTGTGTCGTGCAATGCTGCTATATTTAGCCCCCAGCGATACAGAGTCACGGCATGACTCGAGGCAGGGGAGAGAGGGACAGGGGGCGAGTCGCTGATCATATCAAACCAATCTTAGCATTTATTAATCGTGTTTGCTTCATGAATGTTAACATTTTGCGGTACAATCCACAGTAGGAGTGGAAAAGTCTCGTCTGGATATTAGAGTTTAATATTCGATAATTAAACAAATTATTTGCATATGGCTCTCGGGTATAATGAAAGTCCGAAAGGGAAGGGGTTCACGATGTTTAATTTTTCTGATTTTTGGGTTGATAGGGCCTCTCAATCCAGCACAGTGATAAATCCGGTTGGTGTCACGTGACCTCCGACTAAGAATGTGCATTCAAGCGTAACAAATATTCAAGGTTCTTGATAGGAAAACGTGTTCACTGGGCAGAATAATAGGTCAAATATTTCAAAGGCTAGTTAAGCGATTACTGTGGCACCGGTGTGTTAAAGTGCACTAAGAATCGATAAGTCAACCTTGGATATGACTCGAGGTGGTGAGCTCAAAACGTTCAGAATTCAGAATAAGGTTTAAACATGTCAGCTAACCTGCTTATTCGCTTTGGATAGTGTCTATTTCGCGCCTCTCATCCGATTACTAAATCTAAAACGTGAAAAATAGAGTTCCAAGCGTGAAGTTGCATTTCGTGTTTCAACAAACATACAGGGAATTGAGAATTCTGTAACATTAGTAAAGGGCAATCCGCTCGGTCGCTTCTTTCCCTCTCTTACAATCATATATGCTCTTGAATGAAAATTTTACCTATTCCCAATACCTTGGGGAAAAAATCATTTTGTGGAGAGACAGGTCTCTACTATAACGAGCCCAGGTAGGTAATATTGACTACATCTACAGGTATATGATTTTAGCTTATCCATTTTAAGATTATTGAATATAAATCATAAACTGTACGTCAAAAGCTAGTTAAATTTGATTCATTTTTAATTAAAAGCCCTTTAAAAAAAATAGGCCATCAACTTTACGTCACCTTGGACGCTGGCTCACGAATGATAAAAAAATAGTGGACCGGATTAAAACTCTGCCCCTCAAACTTGTTTTCCTCTACGATACAGTGTTTCCCCCAATAGTCAGAATGATCGGATTCGTTAATTACCTTTATGTAAATTCAAAGTAAAATAAGCCATTCACATTATTGCTCTACAGAAGGTTTCAATAAGTTTTCGATAATCATAATAAATTATCACCATGCTGCATTCTCTAGCTAACATGCTCTTTCCTGTAATGTGACTGAACGACAGACGGAATTTACCGCGCAAAATATAAGGGCACAGAACGAGGTAGACTATATTAGAATAATGTGACATTTTTGTCCCAGCAGTATTTTGTTCATGTTTGTGAGTAGGAGGAACGACTAGAGGCACCGAGGAACACAATCTATACGCCATAACTCCAGTCCACATCCGAACACGAGTAAATCAATGAGCAGGCGTGCCCAGAATAAGCTATTAGCTCGAACACTTTTCACCCAAGAATCAATTAACTTTATACGTCCACAACGGGCGCAGGATCTCTCCATCAAAGAAAAAAAAAAGAATTTAATCGCGCAATAAATCATGAGCAAATGACCATTTTGTTTACGGCATTGTCAAGTTAAGGGCGCCTTTTACAGCAAATTAAGGAAAACTAACAAATATTATGTCATGGTGTCTCTATGTGAATGCTACGTTACGGTGCTCCATGGACAACTACATGGATCGAATAAACACGAGAAACTTGGGGGGGGGGCTTTAGTGTAGAGGAAATAGGGGAAAATACATGGAGAAAGGTTAATTTAATACGTTGCTGAAAGCTTAACCGATCCACTCCCAAACTGAAGATGGGGGTACACTTGTCGTCATAGCTACATTGTGCGCTGATACAAGTCAACGGCGTCATGAGAAAGATGAATAGAGAGAGCGAGATACAGATGTAGAGAGGGGAAGATGAGGGGGGCAACAGGTAAACCGAAGGACACACCCTCCACATGAAGAAACAAGTATTATGTCATTTGTTTCAAATCATAAGATTTCCCCTTTATTCATTACATGCATTTGCACAAACCGTTAGATTATTACGATAAATATCTATATTTTTTAATTAATCCCTCCTCTTTATAAGAAAGACATATGTAAATGTGATCCTGAATAATTATGTCTAGATGTGGATATACATTTGAATGAATAATCTTACACTACTGATGATATATCTAGCAAGAAGTTTAATCACTAAATCACTTCTTAAAATATATTACGGAGTATTTCGAAAACGCCAAATCTACATTGATAATGTTATATATCCCTCTCTTAACTTCCAGATTCGCATCTTGACTTGGGTTATAATTGCCGCATTTGACACTTACATAATTTACAAAAGCTAGAGTGCATCACTTTTTTCAATTACTTTATCTTTTTCATTTGTCCTGTGATAATTAAGACTGAAAATGACCTTTTTCAAAACAAGTGATCTAAAAACGAAATAGATATACAATTTAATACATTCCTAATCTATTCGTCCACAGCAAAAACTGTGGTTGTAACCGGTGTCCATAGAGGACCACACCATTTATTTTACACCGTTACACCGATGTTAAATTGGTGGTGTTAGTTTTACACCTAAAAAGGTGTTATTACAACACCTATTGTTGTTACATTTACACTCTTTGGTGTTATGTTTAATCTCTAGGGTGTAATTTTAAAACCTCAGGGTGTGGTCCTCTATTAACACCAATTGGTGTCAGTTTTAACACCGCAGTTTTACAGTGTGTAGATCTGGTTTAGCTTCTATTATGTTTTCGTCATCACCACGATCATCACTGCGATCTGGTATTCTTTTAATTTCCTGATAAGCTTATTACACGAAACGTTTTTATGATTTCGTAAATGATTACAATAACCAATATCAATGCCCTAGCTAGAATTTGCCAGCGTCATCATAACGAATATATGTGAGCGGAAACAGGGCATGTTAATTGAAAACCTTGCACGAATAATGCAGTTAAAGATTACTTGAGTGTGATACCATTTTGCTTGTTTCATAATGAAAGTTGCAGCCCAAGGAATATAAATGATAAAAGCTCGAATCACCCATATTCAATAACCACAGTCAAAGACAGGCTATGTATCTGAAAATATAATTGAATGCTCCGGCTAAAAATAGAAAATATAATACTCTCCAGGAGAAACAGTCATGTCGACATTCGAGGAATGAATAAAATACCTGTATTTCAAATTCTCAAATGTCATGGACTTGATATTGTGATTTATTGAATTTAAAGAGCAGATCTTGAGATCGCTAAGTTTCAGTCGGTGTAGAACTCGAATTAAAACTCAACATTATTAACTGGGCATTTACGATTAAATATCTTTTGTTGGTGCCTCGATGTATAACCCTTCCAAACTCTTACGCATTTATACTAATAATATATTACCCCCCCCCCAAAAAAAAAAGAGATATTTTCCCCCTAAAAGTAAACTCTCGGTAAAATGTGAAGGAGAAGAAATTGATTTGTTTGTTATTTCTTTTATTTTGTTTCCCCCATTTCCTTTGTTTATTTCCCTTTGTCTAAGTCACACCAACAAAAAGAGACCCCCGATCAATCAAAGTTATAACATTATTTTCAATGGCATATTATCGATCAGTCTGTAGTAGGCTTCGTTAGTGTGACTGTCAGACTGTAACGTTGATGAAATACAACTGATGAACAATTCTCTGTTAACAAGACAAATATCTTGCAAGATTATTTTCATGAATGTTTCTGTTCACTAACTGCTAAAGATATTAACAGAATTATCGTCAAGATATTCTCATTTTAGCATAAAAATTGCAGAGGAAGGAAACAGTTTTGGTTCATTTTGATATCAACGCTATTTGTATCACGGATGATGACTAGCAGGCTCATATTAATCAACTTAAATTGAATTGGAAATGAGGAATCATATTGTCGACATCAATTACATTTATAATGAATAGTACACAAACCAATAACATCCTATTTTGAATGCCAGTAATTAACCAAATTCCAATGTGACAGGAGATTTGTTCGACTGTCACGCATCATTATCAACAAGCTTCCAAGTGAGAGAAGTGAAGGTCGATGGTGGCTTTATTCCCTATGTGTGAAAGTGTGAACATTTTAGTCTGTGACAGGTAGATATAAATGTTAGATAGAAGTGGAAATTAAGACCTATGAATGAGTAATCCAAATCTGTACCCTATTCATTATGGTTAAAAATAAGCAGGTTAAAGGTGGATTGATTGATATATATATATATATATATGTGTGTGTGTGTGAGGGTGTGTGTGTGTGTGTGTGTGTTTGTAAAGCACTTATATCAAAGCAGATTTATTATTAATCGAAGGATAGTTAGATAGATATGGTGACACTATAGTATTGTAGTAGTAGAGGCAGCAGTCGGTGGTAATACAAGTAGTAGTAATACTACTACATGTACTACTACTACTCTTAGTAGTAGTAGTAGTAGTAGTAGTAGTAGTAGTGGTGGTAGTAGTAGTAGCAGCAGTTGTTGTTGTATAGTCGTTGTAGATGTTGTGGTAGTAGTAGTAGTAGTAGTAGTAGTAGTAGTAGTAGTAGTAGTAATAGTGTAAGTAGTAGTAGTAACAGAGTAGTAACATTAGTAGTAATTGAAGTAATAGTAGTCGTCGTTGGAGAAGTTGTTGTAGTAGCAATAGTTGTTGCAGAAGTAGCAATCATTATTGTATCAAAAGAAGAAGTATTTGTAGCAGCAGCAGCAATATTAAAGTTCTGATAGTATATTTTTGTTGGTAGAGTATTGGTGGTTGGGGTGATGTTGGAAATGGTAGCAATGGCATGGCGATAGTGGTGGTGGCTGTCGTAATTAAAATGGCGGTGGTGGCGATGAAGTTAAAGATGGTGCTTAATAAAGATGATTTTAGTGGCTGATGTAGCGGTAATAGAAACCAAATGCTGATGTTGATGGGGAATTGGCCAAGGTAGTGGTATGCTTGTGGTGCATGGTGTGAGTTGTGTTAAAGGGATGGTCCGGGCTGAAAGTATTTATAGCTTAATAATTAGAGTAGAATTTACTGAGTAAATTGCCGAAAATTTCATCAAAATCGGATAACAAATAACAAATTTATTGAATTATAATTTTTAACAATATTTTGGGAAACAGCCATCATGAATATTCATTAGGTGGACTGATGATGTCACTTGTTCTTTTGTATTTTATTATATGAAAGCAGGTTTATTCAATTTTTTCCTCCAAGAACTAGAAAAATTGGATTGACAACTGATTTAGTGCATTGGATATTGATTGCTGCAACTTATTTCATTATAAGGGAGACATACTAATTACACAAGCATGAAATAATGAAAAAACATGATTTAATATAATAACATAAGAAAACGGAAAGTGGGGATGTGACATCATCAGGCCACCTAATGAATATTCATGACGACAAAATATTGCTCAACTTTAAACTTCAATAACTTTTGTATTTGTTATCCGATTTTGATGACATTTTCGGCATTTTGCTCAGTGAATTCTACTCTAACTTTTAAAATATAAATATTTTCAGCCCGGAACATCCCTTTAGTAGTGCCATTTGTTGTTGGGGGAGGGGGTTGGTGGTAGATGTTCGGGGATGGTGATAATGGCACTGATGGTATAGTGGTTGCGATGATCGAGATCGTCACGGTCAGGTAAGTAGTTGTGGTTGTCGAAGAGTGGTGACGACGATTGTGGTGATGGTGATGTTGGCGGCGGAGCTGGTGGTGAGTGTGATGACTGAGTTTCTGATTGCAATCTTTTGAAATAACTTTAACATATGAAATCACTATTTCGCATACCGTGATTGAAAAAACTTTTAACTCGTCAATATATCACGATAGAACTAAAGAGCATGTCTATCTCCCGTTCTCGAATAATGGTGGTTTCCTGCTCTAAAGGAAATACTTATTCCACAGAAAAAAAAATGTCTATTATACGTCATTTATCGTTCACTACGTTAAAATCGCAAACTACAAATTCTAACCAACAACAATTATTTGCCAAAGGTTGTCAAAGGTATGATGCTTTTAAGAATAACCTTCATGCATTCGCTCGATAAATCAAGAGAGAGAAAAAAACACAATCTAATGGTTTAATGCTTCCTTATTTTGTGTATTGTTTCTAAAATTGTCCTCTCTCGGTAGATATTTCATATAGAATACATGAATAAGCATTCCTTTCATACCATTGAGTAAGAGGGAGACTCGTTGGTCATTAGATTCCGCCATAAGAGAAAGTATAGAAATCACAATTTCCAATATTTATACATCTAATATATCATGATAGATACCTTAAAAAATTTTGTAATGCAAAAAAAAAGTTTATTACTGGTCCATATTTATGAGCCAAAAATTATGTTTTTAACAGACAATCGAATAAAAAAATAACTGCTTCAGTTATTTCCATGTGGATTCCTAACATTCCAATCGTAATCGAATTCGGGGAAAAGATCCGTATATCGGAATATCATTCTGAATCATTCTAGCTTGTTTGGTCGCTATGATCATGATGATGGAATCCCACAGTAGGCTTCATTATGAGACTTATATTTTACGATTGGTTTGATCCCAGGCAGGCAAATATGAAAATCCGCCATATATATACACCAAGCATGGTGGTGAGAATCTGACTCGGGAAGGTAATAAGGACGTAATGTAATACATACGAATACTTAAGGGACCCGTTATAGCTCACATGCATCTACCTCTCTCAACAAAAAGAAACACCTCCCCTGACGATCTATTCGTATTACTCGATACCTCCGTACATGGTACTGACTTTTCGCGCCATTCAAAGCGCGCGCTTTTATCGCTTGAAGGCCAACCATCAAAATAGAAAACTTCGAATGGTGGAAGCATGGCAGATATGGGGAAAGACATGGAATAATCTAGGCCTCTATCATTAAAATGATACCATAAATTATGTGTGATACGGAAAGTCCATTGCAAGATAATGCAACTTTCACTCTCTTCACCCCAAACCTGCTTCGTTTCTCAGCCCCACGATAAAATACGAGGTCAAAAATGATAGCCTGATAGACTTGTTTGCTTACAGACGACATCCGTACAAGCATATATGATCTTAAAATGTGGAATGGCATAAAAACAAGGGATATGTTATTTTCGCATTCAACCCCCCCCCTACTCTCTCTCTCTTCTCTTATTACTGTAATTGGACCATGCAGTACTTTCCACGGTCTTGGGCCGAGCTTCTATTTACTCTGGCAATTGGAAGGAAGAGATTAGAACGATTCTGTCTATCTATCTCCCTAATTTAAAGAATGGAGAAAGTAGGTTTACTACAAGCTGGACTGGAGACAAACGTCGAAAATCCCCCTCCCCCATTTCTCTTACTATCTTTCTTTCTACTTCTAGTGCAGTTTATTTGATCTTGTTGGGGCTATTTATTGTCCAGGTCATACATGTATAAGGTATATAGACTTTATGAAAGAAATATACCGTATACAAGGGGAGTCGGTCAAACAACTCCACATGAAAATGATACTGGTAGACTTTTGAACTGGAAAAATATCTTTAACACTCAAATCAAGGATACATTACAGAGTTTGTTCTAAGAATTGAGAGGTTGACATAAAAAAGAAATATCTTCCTTAATCACGAATTCTAGACTATCGGGCAAACGCATTTGTATTCATACTAATAACCCTCAATCATTTTGTGCATGTATTAGTGAAGAACACTGTTGTAGCAATGCCATAATGTACAGGATCTGGGCTGCGTGATACAGACACCGGGACAGGTGTAGGGATACCTTAGGGACATCGCCATGAAGATATCAGACCACTGCGCATCGAATCAAAGGTTAGCATCACCAGGGGGCCGGTTGCACGAAGAATTGTAATCATTATGCGACTGCAGAAATCGATTGGAATTGATTTTCATCCAATCAAATGCGTGCATTATGGACTTGTGTTTGATTTTATTAGTTGCATTCGACTGGAACTTTTTTCTGCAATGAGCCCCGGGATGTGCCTCTCTCCCTCTTACATACTAAAAGGTCGTTCTCTTACATGTAAACCCCAAAAGCAATGTAGGAAGGAATATGGGGATTCATAAGTTTCGGAATAAATTGTTTTGAGTAGAATTTATCGTTAAGTCGTTAAGGTGGTAATAGGTGGTTATATCCCAACCCTCTCCCCCAAACTCAAGCCACTATAGTCGAAAGAAAGACATCCCTAAGGGAGGCAATATATTGCTTTCCTGTCAATATTATTTCCTACAACACCAGTTGCTTAATAATGCCAGTGCTTATGATCAAGTATAGCTTTCTTTTTTGAATAACTATTTTCCAATTATAAGGCACAGTCATGAAGATTTTGTAAATAACATCTGTTTCAATATCAGAGCAAGGCATGCATCCCGTGAAGAATGTATTAAGCAACGTGACATACCTCCCCCTTTTTAAAGTCTAGTTTTATGAATAGGTACATGTGAAGCACATCAAGAATGCGTGATTTATGGATGAACTAAATAATATCAACAGCAAAAAATAACATACTAACAGACTTACTGTGTGCAGACACATCCCATTATTTTAACATATATTAATCTATATACTTCAGGGTTTTTTAATATGCCATCGTCTTTTGTTTTGAGGGGGGGGGGTTACTGACAATGGTTCTTGAAATAAATGGTTCTTGAAATAAAGATAACTCGCAGAATTTCAATTAGTGGTATAAATCTTATGAGAGGAATCCAACTATTAATTTTGATAAATTTCCTTAATGTGTTCTTGCGACGTTTGAGTTTTAGGATGCAGTCTCTCTTATATAGTGCATCACGTCCATTGTTGGCCTATTAAAAACGATATATAGGGCCTTCCAAAATGACATGAATTCTGGTTGTGCTCGTCAAATCACAACTATTATGTTGATTTCCTAATAAGCCAGGCAGCACACGTAAATAATACGTGCGCGATATTACAGACAAGTGCATGCAGGTTGACTCTACCATTCATTGTATATAACCCGATGTACAGGCGGAATAAATCGCCCACAGCAAACGTGTGTTCGAAAACACAGGCATATTTATGAACTGCACTCGCCAACACTACCAGTGGTTTTCTGAGGTATACAGCTCACACCGGCGAGTTTAGAATTCATCTTATTTCAAGTGAATTAGGAGGCTGTATCAACCGAACCCATCGTTGCCGTTTGCCATTACCGATTCGAAGCAATTTATATTAAAGTTCATATCGAGAGTGGGGCATTTAATCGAAGTGGTGGTGTTCTCGTGGCGGCAGGCTCAGTTCAGATCTACCGGAGATAACCAAACTAGCTGAGACCAACATGCCCCCGCCTCGTGGTGGTTTATTATGCAGAATTACTTACCGAACTGAATAATATCACCAAATTTATCACAATGAGATGGTATTCTTTTACTTATCATTTAAAGGAGGGGGGAAATTGGTGTTTACATTCAAGATGTAATTTCTATCTTTACGAAATAAAATTTTAAATTGAGGCAATATTTACGTCGAAATTATAGTACTTCAAATTTCAATTTAAAATAAAATTCAAGCACCTCATACACCCTTAATCCCAAACGTGCACATACCTCTCTCACAAACACGCGCCCTGAACGGCACACTAATTAGACGATCAAAAAGAGAACTACATACCACACACTAATATCAAATGCAAATACATGTACATTATCGAAGAACTATTAAAATAGCGAATGAAACCTATGTGGTATCCTGTAATACTTGATTTTATCAAATCGGTAAACTGTTGGTATAAAAACCAAATATCTCTAAAGGTACATTCAACCCAGTCACTGAAAATAAGATTAAGTTGATAAAGTCAATAAAACAAGTATTTAAATGATTTATGAATATGTATGGTTTTTGTGATATTTCATAAAAATATATGGTATGTAATATCAAATGATATTAAAATGTAAAGGGCAATATCATTATATCATATCGGAACGTTTAGAAAGTTTTAGTTGTTGCCTTTTTTTTCAGAACACACGTGTTTGTGTGTATGACTAGGTACTTACCGATGGGAAGACTATGGAGGCCAGACCTTGGCACAAACCCTTCAAATCAAGCTTTCTCTTTGCTCCTGCTCCGTTACATTCATTTTCTTCTCCCAACGCCGTACAGGACGTCGTCGACCCCGATCGATGAGGAGATGGCTCAGGAGATGTAGGAGAATGACTGGAACTCGACGATTTCCCTGTGGGCGACGAGTCGTGGTCGCGGGCCGCGCTCGGTGGCGGCGGCGGCGATGAAAACCCCATCGGACAGGCCATGGCTGTAGGAGCCTTTGGGTCGGCAAAACAAAAATCACCGACGACACCTAAACAGGTGACTTACAATAAAAAAAATAATATAATTGCTTGAAGAATTGTTGTCCAGTATCCAAGCAGTGGTATGTTTCTGTTCACAAGTTGCAGCAATGACCAAGCGAGGGTTTAAACAGCAGTGCTCGCGTGTAGTACCACACATTGACTCGTATGTACGTAGCAAGCGGCGGCAGGCCTGATATGCTTTTCTCCAATATGCGTGTAATTCAATTGGTGAACATACACACATCAACTTGCCGGTCAATACAGGACTCCGCCGCACAACGTGCAATTTTATCACGAATACAGCTCACCCCGTACACCATTGACGAGAAGGCAGTTCGAGTGTATCGCAAGCTTCTTGCTCCTGCCCCCTTTCTCTTTTCTCTCTTCTCTCTCCCTCTGTTTTCTTCTTTTACACTTTCTCTCCATTTCTACCTGTGATTCTATCATCTTGCCCCCCAACTCTGTTCTGCCTCTGATAATACATTTTTCAATCTATGTGACGTACTTGTTAATCGTTGTCGTTTCACATGTGCTATGGAACTACACATTCACTGATGATTTCATTAAAAATACCATTGTTGCTTGAATTTTTAATCACGAGTGGTATCTAATCCTGTTAATCTTTTCGTCATCATTTTACTGCAAATAGCTCAGTAGCCAAAAATGGTATCAGTAATAAACACTACCCACCTGTGGTACACTATAAAAACTGTGGTGTTAAAACTGACACCAGTTGGTGTTAATAGAGGACCACACCCTGAGGTTTTAAAACTACACCCTAGAGAATGAACATAACACCAAAGAGTGTAAATATAACAACCAAAGGTGTTGTAATAACAGCTATGGGTGTAAAACTTACACCACAAATTTTACACCGGTGTAAAACAACCGGTGTGGTCCTCTATGTACACCTGTTAACACCACAGTTTTTGCTGTGTAGGTATTTATAAATAGGGTCGTCCCGTTACTCTGATGATAATGGTGCCATTTAATATTTTTAGTGTAGGGGGGAGCACCCTGGTGAAGACGTCATTCTTAAACACAAAATCTCGTGGATTTCAATCAGCAATTGACTTTTGTAAAGTTTTCTTTTTCTTTTATCAGCGCTATTTCTTATATCACGTCCTCTTGCCTTCCCAATATGACGTCCGCAATGTGATATGTTAAATTATTCCTCAGATTTATTTCGTTTTTGGAATACAAATTTCTGGCATTGCGACTATACAGCTGCGGTTTACTGTGAATATAGTAATTTAAAATATGAATGGTGTCGCCATAGCCTTGGAATCGGGGGAGCATCCCCTATATTTTTATGGGGGCTGTTGCTTGTGTTATACACAATAGGCAGTACCCCCTGGAACTCAGGTTGTTATGATAAAAAGTAGTAATTTAACCAAAGTCACCTTATTTTTCAGTGAAAATCTTTTCTCCTGACCAAAAACACCTTCAATTTTTGTTTGTCTTGTCTAATATTTTTTTTCCATATTAGCACCCCCAATTAAAGAAAAAAAAACGTTTCCAGGGCCTTGGACGTCGCTCACAGGATGTGATTTTTTGTTTAAAAAACCTCGCCCATACTTTTTATAAATTAATCAATATCGAATGATTCTGCAATATTCAGTAATAGTACGCACTTCTCAAAATAGGTGTTGCTTGTGATGTTTCGGATTAAAGATGGGCGTGATCTCAATAAATACTCATATTTTGCTGAAAATGCCTACTTTTGATATATTTCAACTAACATGGACGTCGTATTTTTAAATGTACAAATAGTTGAAAAACTTTAAACTTCATTTTCAACACAAGTCATTATTGAAAGCCATAATTGAAGAAAGACATTACTTTTAAAGGTTCGTATTCACTATTTTGATCCTATTTCATACAAATCGTCGCGAACAACATGATCATTTTGTTCCAGTTACCATGCATAAACATTACAATAGATTGACTGTCTTTGTGAGTATTAGTGTGGGTGATTATTTGTGCGCGTACGCGCGTCTGTGAGTGGGAATGAGGGTGTAATGCAAATCTATTAGGCTTGTAATCCCCGCCAAGTGAAAAAGATGGATGTCTCGAACATTCACGATAATAATATCATCCATCCTTATAAACCCTAATCCATGCCCCTCCTATTCATTCCATGGATTTCTTTAAGAACACTATCATCCGTATAAAGCCCCTCGTTGCGAACAACATGATCATTTTGTTCCAGTTACCATGCATAACAGTCGGGTACGTTGACACGAGAACTAAAGCATAGAACAATGCCACATGGAAATCGGACGCTTAATTGAAAAGGGGCATCTTGGTCGAAACAATCAACCTTATCGAGTGATCTTCCCCTCGCACCAGGCACCTTTCGCATTCTCCCAGGTGCACTGTTTACTACCATAACAACATACGGGATCACCCCTAAATTTAACAAGTTCACATTAAGGTATTCAACGTATTTTATAAGGGCGGCGTCATGGTGTTTTATCGTCAGGGGAAGCAAGGTTGTCTTAAGATGACTTCGGGTTTTGTTTCCTTCGATGGAAAATTGATAGACCAATTCGCGATCCGGGTGTTGTTTCTTATGGAAATTTCTCCCCGGGGGTTCAGGTGTTATAAGGAAAGACAACCTATGGACTGACATAGCAGCACACCTTGCTCGTTCCATAATACATTGATGATTGTTTCATTCTTCTTTGGAACCCCCCCGCCCTCCCCGCCCCACCCCATTGTGACTGCATTAGGTTGAACGACCAAGCACTCGCTTTATACAAGAGCGTATTTTTTCTCACTTCAAATGTATTCTACATGTATCACCCTATGATATTCCATATTTGTCAAAACTTTTAAAACCCAGGTTGCTTCTCACAACTTAAAGCGTGTCAGATAGCAATCATGTTAATAAATGGAGTAATAAGATATGAGTAAAATTTGTGCTCTTAGATTAATGAAGTAACACTTGTTTTAATGTTGTTATAGAAAATAGCAACCTAACGAAACCTACACTTTTGTCCGCGTGATCTGAAACTACAGAAGATTAAAGGATGTGAGCGCAATATTGTGCTACTGAACAGTCATACCGTCGAAATATATGGATTTTATGTAATCCACATTGAAGCAAAATCATATTTTTAAGATAAAAAATCATTTTATTTAATTTTCTTTTAAAAAATCAGATATTCATCATGTTTAAGTAATTTGAATAATAAATCACATTAGGGGTTTCACAGAAAAGACATCCGTAAAAGAGAATTACTGAATTTATCTACAAGTAGAATTAAGATTAATGATGGCATACAACTATTTTGTTTAACTTTTAACTTTGTTGGCTTTACTCACTTAGCCTATTCCCATTATATTAGCTTCAATGCCGAAGGTATTGCTAATAAGTGAAGCAATATTTCGTTGTAATTGTAATTGACACTGAGATTATGTAATTCAATTATATGAACCTGCGCGACATTGAGATTGGCATCAGTTAATAATATAGATAAACATTACATAACTTTTATGAGCGCGAAACACTTGTTATAGATCTGATGGGCTGTAAGATGTAGTTCCAGTGCGACAAATTTCGTGTTCAAATTCATTTCCCCCCATTTTTAACAAGTTCTCGCTGAACGGTTTATGTCTGAATTGAGTATGTCATCACAGAAAATACGTACTTATGATCAATTTTGTAAAAAGGTGTCCTCTGGGGAATAAAGTGACAGACATTTGCATTCGCGTTCCCAGTAGATAAAGCTATTTTTGCAGGGCGAGCAATAAAGTAATGATATTTGTGCAAACTGCAACTACTACCCCACCCCCTCCCTTCCCCGATTTTCACCAGGCCATGTCTTCACTTCAATTACAAACACATCAACACATCCTGACTTTCTAGCTTCATCGATAATGATAGAAAACATATTTCTTACAGTTCCTTCTCCGTAAAGGTGAAATACTCTCAACAAAATATCATTGGGGCTGAAAGGTTATTTTTCGGGTTGAAAAGGAAAATTCATGCAAAAGGAATGGATAACGGATGTCATTAAGACGACATGATCGTACAGGGATATGACACAACGAGGGCATTTGGAATTATCATTGCCTCATTGGATTTTATGAATTTTAGCTGTTCTCAACAAGATCGTTTCTATCAATTTTCATCGAGAACACTGTGAATGGATTGAGTAACTGCCAGCTGAATCCATTCTTTATTCAGCAGAATGAGATGATAGATGGGGTCTATACGCTTCAACTTTCATTTAACTTGTTGACGTCATTTGATTGTTAATTCGTTCTCTTCATCGCTTGTCATAATACAGCCAGTTTGTATCTAACACAAACGGCTTTTCTCATCATCATGTTTATTAATCCCTCGCAGTTATCTATTATTGTCTGTTGTGATCATACGCACACGAACCAAAGAGTGCACTCCAGAAATAATTTCTCTCGCTTTGAATATGGAAATCGAATTGACTTCGTTTCGAACGCTAATGAATCATAACGTTCACTTGAAGGCTGTTTTATTTTTCCTTTATACCTCCCTGATAACGAAAAATCCAGCCCAAATAATTGCTCCTTTTGTGGAGTGGAATCAACTGTATTCGCCAATAAAAAGCTTATTTTCCACCAAATAGAACAAAGATTACCTTACTTTATACTAACAAAAATGCTACTGCAAGTCCACTAGACCATCTTTTTGACTGATTGTTGCATTGACTGAGTATTAAATTACAACATTGTCCTTTATAAATAATAGGCAGATAATGTTCATTCTATTTTGAGGATTACTTTTGCATTAAATCTTATATCAAACTCAACTACTTATAGTAGCTCCGGGTTCGATTAGTTAGCGCTTTTTGTTTACGAGAAATGGGATAGATATTGGGAATCTTGTTCCAAGTTCATGTTTTTCAAGACTTTATGATAAAAATGGATAATACAAAGGCAAATCCGGGCAGTCCATCGAAGGAGAAAGTAAGTAATCAAAAGAACGACATCATACAAATAGCAATGGTCGGTAATGTGATTGGATGTAAGATTAAAATCCTTGACTTCACGAGCCATCCCACACCTTGGCCACAAGAGGGCGTCATACCCCATTTTCCTCCATCAAAGCGATGAAGAGAACGAATTAACAATCAAATGACGTCAAGAAGTTAAGTTTTTTGTGGAGTTGCCGTGGTCGAGTGGTCTAAGGCGCCTGGCTATATATACATGGAAAGTCCGGGGTTCGATCCCCGACCGGCGGCACCTATGCCCGTTAGCAAGGCTTTTAATCGACAATGCTCTTTTATCCAGCATTCATTCAGGTGTGCACTTGTTGTTTTTTTTTTAAAGCATGCCTTGGACCTGCCGGTGTGTAATGTGACGAGGATAAATGATAAAAATTATCCCAGAAATGTAGTTGCGCAATAATTTTGTTTCTAAGGATGTAGAAATTGGATATAAAATCTAATTTGTTACGTGGTAAAATAAAGTCAGAATTCGTCATTTGGAATTCCTCACTGAAATTCAAGATTAAGATATACGATTCAAGGCTAATTCGTTTCATTAATCATCTAGTTGTCGATATAACAAATTAATTTGCATCAAACAAAGCGAACACAATGACGATTTGGTGATCCCAGACAAAGCAGAGTTTATAATATGGTGTTATGAAAAATCAAATAAAATTAATTAATCGAATAAACAGTACAATGTAAATCAAAATCAAAGCGAGGTAAATGAAAACTTTCGAAAGGCGAGGAAAACCAATGCTTCTATCAAAAGGGGAAATGAAAGATGCGGAAATGAAGAACAAATAAATTATAAGGTAGAATACTACATTTTTTCAGTCTGTTTGTTTTGTTTGTGTTGATACCCCGTTGCTGATGTAACATTCATATTTTGAACATGCATGAAATATAATGCTATATAAAATTGATAAAGATGGGGATTTAAAAAAATGAGGAAAACACATATTAAAAGTCAATGTCAGGCCAAAATACACCTTGCGAAATCCCTATTTAAAAATAAATAGATTTTCGCGTTCAATAACTCTGCAGGTATGAACACGGTGTCCCTTCTTGCATGTGTTAACAGTGTGTTGACAGATTGGACTATGTGATTCACATTATACCGTGTGAGTAAAAAAAAAAAACTGGACACCTCACAAATCCCCGATTCAAGGAAACAGAATGTCATAAATCATTGTATTATTATTATTATTATTATTATATTTGGCCTGAAAGAACATGTTCTCTTAAATAATTTGATGCCACATTTATGTGGTATGTGTTAATGCTTGGATGATTAGGAGGTATTCTTTGCAGTGATGTAAATTTTGATTTGCGTCAAATTAAGGCATGAATGCAATGAATGAATCCAGATGTCAGTGATGTCATAGTCCTACAAGGATTGCATTAAAATGCATTTCACATCACCTTTTTTCATTATAATAATTTACATTATAATCGTTTACTGATCATATTTTTTTAGTATTAATTCTCAAGCTAATTTCATTTTCAAAGATGTTTACTAACTCGTGTAGAATTATGACATCATAGGCATCTGGGGTTCATTCATTGCAGTCGGCGCAAATAAAGATTTACATCACAGTAAAGAATACCTCCTGATTATCCAAGCGTGAATACATACCACATAAATATGGTATTAAATTATTTGGGAGAAAATACTCTTTCCAGCTATATATGAGGATTGTGCTTTCATACCATTTTTTTCTTAAATTGTGGATTTGTGAGGTGTCAAGATTTTTTTCACTTACCCGCTAGATATGTTCAAAATGTAACCGTCGCTGTGAGAGAGTAATTTTACACAGTTGGCATCTATATACAATGTATGGATATTACGTGAAACTGGGGTTCACAATTCTTAAACATGTTAAATGCTCAAGTTTATCAATATGAAGGTGCTTTTCACACTGTGTAAACTCTACAGTGTGAATGTTCACTCAGCTGAAGTGCTCAAATTTAACAGTGCAAATGTGACTTGACACTGTGTTCCATACAGTAGACACACTATTAGTGTGTTCAACCCGGCTGTTAAAACATCTACAGTACAGTATTCACACAAGGGATATTGTGGAAATGTGATTCAGCCTGTGAAAATGATCCAAATTTAATGGTGTGGAGACAACCTAACACTGTGGACACCTCTATAGTGATTGTAAAAAGTCTTTTCACATAACGGAAAATGTGATTCCACCCTGTAAAATGCTCAAAGTTTAACGGTGTGAAAATGATTTCACAGAGTGTATACCATCCAGTGTTACAGCGTGTTCACATAGGGCACGAACTATGTGACTTACGCTGTTTAAATGCTCCAATTCAACAATGCGAATGTGATTTCACACCGTTTCCACTCCGTTTTCACACCATGGACACTTCAAGAGTGAGTGAACACAGTGTATTTACATAATGTACTATACATGGGTAATGAGATTCACACTGAAAAAAATGCTCAAAAATTTAGAGTGTGAGGATAATTTCAAACTGTGGACACCGTTAGACTTTAGAGTGAGTGTGTCCACAGTGTGTTCACACTTTGGATTACATGCAATTGTGAATTACACTGTTTATACGCTCCAATTTACCATACGAATGTGATTTCACACTTTATTCCACACTTTAAATACACAATTATTGTGTATTTAAAGTGTGGAATAAAGTGTGAAATCACATTCGTATGGTAAATTGGAGCGTATAAACAGTGTAATTCACAATTGCATGTAATCCAAAGTGTGAACACACTGTGGACACATTCACTCTCAATAATTATTATATAGTGTATCCTATCCAGCAGTTGAGACTTCTACATCAGGTGTTCACAGTGTATTCATTAAATGGACAATGAGAACGTGTTATTCCAATTGTAGAAAATGTTCATAATATAGAGTAAGGATAGTTTCACAAAGTGTATACCCTACAGTGTGAGTGCCCACATAGTGTGTTCACACAGTGGACTGTGTGAACATCTGATTCACACTAAATTCTATAGTATTAATGTGATTTCACACTGTGTACAGTTTTATAATGTAAGTTTTCACAGTGTGTCATCGGGGACAATGTGAGTCACACTGTCTAAATGCTCCAATTATCTTGGCACTGTGCTCTTTCCACTATGCAAATTTCTGTATTACTGTAATCCCTGCATTATTACAACTTTTGAAGAGATATTTAACTGTAAGTGCAAGTTTATATATATATATATATATATATATATATATATATATATATATATATATATATATATATATATATATATATATATATATATATATATATATTTATCCACTCAGCTCAATTTAATAACTCGGAAATCGTTAGACAGGATACTAGTATGATAACCATATAAATTAAAACAGAATAATATGGAATGTGTGCAAGATAACAATACAACAGAAATATAAGTACATATTTACGGAAAACACTAAACAATACGATGAATTCATTATCGAAAAATGATATAGATAACGTTAAACATATAGATTATCGATAGGTCTAAAATGTATTGTATTTCTTCTTTATTCTATTGTTTTTTATAGTTAAGGTAACGTCTTTCTCGTATCATGATAACACAGGAATATCGACCCTGAGAGTATGTTTCACCTGCATGTTTTCATTCTAAACCATGACCCAGCCACACCGACCAAGGCGACACCAGACCAACCAAAACTAATACGTTATTTCGAATGGCATACCATCAATCGGTTTGGAGTTGTTTTCGTTTGTGTGACTGTAACCTCACTGGTCATGATATGAGGATTTATCTCACAATGATGTAGAAATAGAAGGCTGGTCTCAAACAAATTGAGCAATACCGCAAATGGGTTCTTGAGACAACAGGCAGCGGGCCCGATGCAATCAAAATCTCGTTTGTTTCTCTTGAAAAGGAACATATCTCATTACGAGAACATCATGATTACTTCATTTTGATTGAGTTTTGTTTCTGTTGTTCCTTTTTTATCTTTCTTTGCATCATTCTATATTTCACTCTATCTCCGTCCTCCCCCCCCTCCCCCTTTAATTCTGTCATTTCCTTTTCCTTTTATCTCTCTCTCTTCCTTAATCTTTCTCTCTTTCTACCTCATTCTCTTTTCTCTTTCTCTTTTTAGTGCTAATTTGTTATTCCACGCTACCCTACTTATCTCTTTCTTTTCATCCCCACGAAACGAATTGACCAATATATTCTACTGCCCTTCAAATTTGTTTTCTTAAAATATCATCGAATACAGGTTTCTCCCATGTCTGCCCTGTAAGAAACTTATTCTTAGCGTGCAAACACACTGGTATAAATACCGTTTGGCAAACGACAGACAACCCAAATCTCTCATCTTATCTTATTTATATTGCATGCCCTGTTATGGCATCATAGTCCAATTCCAGTCTTTCGATACCCTTTAATTTTGGCGGGGCGTTTTTTTTTTGTCCAAACTTAGTTCGAAGATTGGTTTCCGTGAATCAATGTTTACTTCCCATACCTGTGCTCGTTTATCCTGCGTGAGCTGTTTGGACGGTCTTATGACCATGTGCTGTAAGCTCTGCCACCAGTCCAAAATGTTTGCATACTTAAGGTGACAATGATTTCAAAGAGCTATCCAGCCAAATTAGTTTTACCGTCCCCTCGAGGACTAGTTAAGACAAAGTTTTTCTTAACCCGATGGCCTGAGTATTGTGAGCGAACCCAAGTTCATTTGTCAAACCAAACAGTCCCCCTCCCCCTCCCCGCCCCGTGGCGTACCTGGAAAACATCTAGTTTGATCTTCAGGATGGCAGGATACTCTGAAAACTATGGGGATGTCATAGTTAACGGCCAGTGGCGTACCGTGGGTCACGGCATTCGGGGGCACCAGCCAAAAAAAATGAGTCACTTACTGGACGCGCGTAGCGCGCTCAATTGCCAGATATACTGACCTAATAGAAGCATTTTAAGGACTGTGCCAATAAACATATATGTATCTCACTGATTAAATAATGCGAGCGCGAAGCGAGAGCTGAATTATTTTGACATTCAGACCTAAAAAAGGGGACATTATTGGCAATTTTCTGTAATCATGATACGTACCTGTCTCATCAAACAAACAATGCGAGCGGGAAGCACGAGCTGAAATTTTTGTGTGTATTGACCCCAAACAGGGACAAAAGGACTAGTTCTTAGGAATTAATGGAGAGCATACATATCTCACCAGTCATCTAATGAGTCTAAATTCAGACCTGAAGAGGGGCATTCTCATGCTTGTTTGTAGAAAATTAACTGAGACCATACGTATTTCACTTAATAAATGATGCGAGCGCGAAGCGCCAGCTGAAAATTGTTGATAGAGTATTCAGACCAGTCACCAATCCACTAATAAGAACGGAAGCACTAACTGGGAATACTTTACATTCAGACTTTTAAAGGGGGCAGTCACATGAAAGAGAAGCATGTCACTACATAAAACAATAACTCAAAGTGCGAGGAAATACATTTGGTGTATATTGACTTGAAACGTAATGTTTTAGTACAACAGGATTATATTTCATTAAACAGAAATTGCGAGCACCAGGAATGATGAACACAATGTCATAGGCCCTCAACAAAATATGTTTCATAAAGTTATGAAAAAAATATAATATATCATTATATAATATAATATATAATTATATAATATAATATATATAACTTAATATCATATAGATAGTGTACAATCTATTGTACAATATACTGGATTATGTGTACGACAAATATAGAATTTTCCCGAGGGCAGGTTTAATAGACCTGCACGAGGGATAATTGTACATTTGGAGTTGATATTGTCCAGTAACATTGTATAATAGAACGTTCACTATTCATTATAGTAAATTGAACAACACCTACTAAGCGAGCAAATGGAAAGCTGAATGTCAAACGTTCGTACTGTTGCACACTCTGTACGCGTTTAGTTAATGCTTACTGGCTAAATACGCATTGCCATTATTCTCCCCATCCATTTAACACAGGCTTTACCCTCCAAAAATCGAAAGTTATATTGTAGGTACAATATAACTTTTTGAAGGGAGGTCACGTGGTACCAATTTAGCCAATCACAGCTCGTATTTTACTACCACTATTTACTATAATCGAATATACACTAGTTTCTTCTTCCTCTGAAACGCCTCTCCTTTTTTCTCAGTCTTTTTTTCCTTTCTCCCGTTTTTTTTTGCCAGCCAATGGAGGGGGGGGGCACGTGCCCCCCCCCTCCCCTTAGTTACGCCATTGTTAACGTCCATGCTCCAAAGAAGCTTTTCGTCAAAAACTCTCCGACGAGGAAAATAAAAAATAATGAAAATTCTGTCAAGGGGAAGGGGCGCTATGCCCCACCCTCTCAGATAGGCCAGTGCTCCTAACTACAGGTGACATAATGATGCACTCAAATCAACTGATCATTACAAATGATCTTTCGAACAATCATGTCCATTAACATTCAACACCCGAAAGGTTATAAGGCTCGTTCGAACGTCACATCATCATATTTTCCTTACTGCTACTTATTTTTATTGATCATACTATAATGGCCATTATAGATAAATTTTCAATTGACTTTAAACTTGTCCATCAAGAGTAAGTACCAAGAAAGCATTGACTTTGATTGACAGTTTAGAAAGGTCACCGTGGTTGTTGCTATAGAAGGCAAACACGTACAAAACAGTAAAAAAATGACTAATTAATAAGGTCAGCTGGGTGCAACTGTTATTCTAGTCATATTTGACTAGTCGTATTTGACTATTACGTTATTCTTTACTAGAATATATGTCAGAAATGTGACTGGACATATCAGTTGCATCAGTTGCACCCAGCTGACTACTGGTCTAGTCAATTTGACTGATTTGTTTTAAGAGCACCTAATTTCATCATCAGCTTAATATTCACGTGTAATGTCGCAATCGTGTAAAGGCTATTTGAAATTATGAGAAAAAAATCTTTGAATTGGTAGCACACAAAAAAATGTGCATTAAACGGTAAAGAAATATAACTGAAATATCGACGGTGTGAGTGAAAGCCTTGCTGTAATAATGTTCGTCTCGTAGAGCATTTTTTACGTTACTAATCACGGATCAGCTTGATATCATCGAGTAATAATGCTTAATGGAATTGTTTCCAGTCACTTAATTCTTTAGGATAAACAATTCATTGATTATTCAGTAATGTCCTTATAATGCTGCTTCGAACTCAACTAACATACAGGCAATTAGCATAATTAGAACTTGCATAGTAGAGGTGTCATTGCCTGTGTACAACATCATGTGAAAAAACACATATTTTAGTTTCAAAAGGTCGGGTCCAGCTTTTCGTTGATAGGAGAGGTTATTAAGAATATGCCCGTTACAGCGTTTCAACGTACATGTAAGGTGTTTTCTCCCAGATTTTCCTTTAAAAAAGTGGGTTTTATGAACCTTTCGTTAGTGGTTGCCTTTTGTACGAAGGATCCGATAAAGCCTTTCAGAATAAGGATGGCTTTTATGAAAGGTCCGTTACAGCGTTTCGTTATAAGGTGGTTGTTTTTTAACCATAGGACGGGTCCCGCAATTCGTAATAATTTTTTTTTCTATATAAAGATCCAACCCTTCGTTTCTTATAATGAGGATGTTTAAAATTTTCGTTTAAACAAAAATTTGTGTTCTGAAATTTTACAACCCGACGCCATAACTGATCATTTAAACAAAGTTACAAAAAATGTCGTTACCAGTCTAACTAATAAGAATTAAAGAAAAGCAGGTCAGAACAGTTCAACCGAATTAAGTAACAATATTTGAACTATAATAAAAAGTGAATGTAAACACTCCTAAACAAGATTTTATGCGTAACCTCTAGACCTCTATACAAGATCGGTGTGCGTGTTTAACCTCGAAAAGGGATGTTTGCTTTTGATTCACAAATTGAAAGTAACTTCCACTAACAAACGTCTATATTCGCGTGATACACCATGCACACCTTACGCTTTGACTTCTCAATATAACAACCTAAACAAATTAATCTGAAACCGACGAAGAATGAATCATTGTAAATCTGGGTTAGCGAATTCAAGCCGAAGAACAAGACGTGGTTGCCATGGAATCACCATCAAAACAGTACAAAACAAACAAGGATTTTTACATTCTACCAGAAGCATAGAATAAAAAATGATTTCTTAAATGGATGGCTTCGATGAGAAATACTGTCTGGTAAATATTGACCGTGTGATTGTCGACTTATCATTTGCAACTTAAATTTCATCACCCAAAAGGAGAATTGTCAATATTGCATGAAGAATATATGGTCACGTGTAAATCACGTGATTGTGATCAAGGAAAATATTACAGAAAGCGGGAGGGGGAGCCGACCCCCCTTCCCTTTTTACAGTGGTTGAAGAAAGGGCAGGAGGGGAGCATATCAAAAGAGAAGTCTGAGTTGTGTGACCCTGTATTATCCATGCTACTCAACTGACACGATTGAGAAGAATGACGTCATCAGTTAGGTCGTCTTGCTTCGCCTTTCCCCTTCCCATCAAAATACCCTGGCGTACCTCCTGACAGTCGTACATTTGATTTGCCATCCGGTAGGATGCGAAAGCCTATGTAGTATGCCTAGCAATTGAGTCTTGGAACTCTTGTTGGAATGTTCCCCAGGGAGTGGAGAAGGTGCATACATTGTCTGCGGGCATGCAAGGATCCGATGAACGGGGTAATAATATGCTCTAAAGCGCTTTGGGCCATCATAGGAAAAGCGCTATATATAAAATCTATTATTATTATTATTATTATTATTAATATCATTATTATTATTATTATTTATTATTATTATTATTATTATTATTATTATTATTATTATTATTATTATTATTATTGTTATCATTATTATCATTATTATCATTATTATTAATATTATTATCATTATCATTATTATTATTATTATTATCATCATTATCATTATTATTCAGAAATGAAAAATCCGCTATAAAACATGAACAAGTTCCAAACGTTTTTATTTTCACTACCAGGTTACCTTAAAACATGTTCCCATAAAAACGTTAATTTACAACACCTTATTTCAGTGTAAAAAACACTATCATTTTAATCTCTATTATCTTGAGTCGTGTTCATTTCATTGTTTTCCTTTCTATTTTTTTTATATTTCTTGTGCCAGATCGTTTAACTCTTCGTCTGTCCTTAGGCAGTCTCGTTATTTATTAATTTATTTATTCCTTTGATACGGTTGTTTGTGATAGATGAAAGAGACAATTTTTACAGCTGCTGTTTCCGATAATCACTTCGTGTGCACTTTTACCGAATGACATCAGCAAAGTCAGACGAAATACTCAAAAGCAACTCACATTTAAAACAACTACCTATTTCTGTAACCAAACCATGCAGGAGTTTCATGCTCTTGTAAAGTTTTCGCAAGTGAAACGCGATCGGATTCTAGAACATCGTAAATATATATATATATATTGAACATGCCTGTCAAATACCAATGAACAGCTGGGAGGTCTTTGTCGAGAATTCGTGAACCAGAACACTAGTTTTGTTCTAGGTTTCCGAGCTGACGAAAAATATGTCGTTTTTCAAGAGTCACGGACAAAACTGTTGTTTTAATTCACCGATTTCCGACAAAAACTGCTTTGTCATGAAAAGCTTTTGACAATACATTATCTACAGTTGAGGCCAAAAGTTTACATACACCCGTGGAATTCAGTGAGATTTGTTCGCTTGCCGAACATTGTAAAATTTACTATATCTTCAGAAATATAAATACTACCATAACGAATTTGGTATCAAATGAAAGACTAAATTAAGCTCTTTCACATGACTGGAATCACTGGAATGCCGTTGCAATTAAAGTATATTTTAGGTGGAATTTTCTTTGAAGAAAAAAAAGTAATATTGGTGCCAACTGTATTCTATTGTTTGTTATTGTATCTTCAAATATCGCTCCATAGAAATATATAAATGTCACATCTATGATTTATATTACATTTTCTATCATGATGTGACCACTGAACAAAAAAGTGTCAAATGAAATGTTTTGTCAAGTTTAATTTGTCTGAAAAATGAAGATTTTTTTTTTTTTTGGGGGGGGAATGACACCTGAATATTTTTCAGCTCCTGATGACAAAGCAATGTGATAAAGGGGCATGACATACTCATTTGTTTGATATCAAATTCGTCATGATAGCACAAATATTTCACAAGATGCAGTCAATTTTGTGATGTTTGGCAAGTGTCAACTTTTCTTTGAATTTCCTGGGTGTATGTAAACTTCTGGCCTCAATTGTATGTTCGTTCTTGAGGCTTCGTGATTCGTAGAAGCGCAATGTTTCTAATTACGTTGCATTATACTGTATCTTCCAAGCCTAGCTAGCTGACTAGTAAGATGACGTGCCGGAAACCTATGTCCATGCCCCTTCCCCCTCCATAATCGTGCCCCACCCCTTCCATGATAGTATAAATGCCCTCTGTCAGACGCCCTATTCTCATTCGTCACTAGATGTATTTCCAGCTGTGCTGGCTCGTTCTGCAGCGCGCTGCTCGTATACAGCTGTCTTTCTCCATTGCTGAGCAATCCAAATAAAATCAGTTTTGTCACGATTCGTTCCTGTATGCATTCATGGAATATATCATATCACATTATATGCACTCGCTTCATGAAAGTTTAATGCACTTCTTCCCAGTAACACTTTTTTGTGTTCTTCTTGAGCAAGTCGAAGTGCGATACATACGTGTTTCTTTTGTTATTATTATTGCTTTCCTAATATAATACATAGGGCCTATGGGCAGTCAACTGTAGGCTCACTCTAATGTACTAGATGTCCCCTTCTCTCCCCCATGTTTTCCTCTCTCTCTCGTTTTCCCCCTACCTCTCTCCAGTTCTTTCCAATTTTATCATCCCTTCACATTTTATTTTCTCACTCTTTTCTTTTCTCCCTCCTTTTCCTGTATCATATGATGTTTTATTGCATAATCCATCGCATTTGTGTGTGGGGTGGGTGTATTTCTCTCTCTCTCTCTCCCTCTCTCACACACACGCAACCTTATTCTCTTCCTCTCTCACACACACCCTCTCAAACGTAAAAAAAACTATGCACAAACACACACTCCACACACACCCTCCAACCAATCCTTAAACACGCACACACTCACACCAACGTCTGCCTCATACCTCATCATTCATTTACACCCTTGAACTCTGCAGATGCCTGTTTCTTCCTGCTTGGCCCCCTTTTTCTTCCAGATATTTCTGAAATTATCCGGGATCAGGGTGAAGATTTGCAAGGAGTGACAGGCGATCCTGCACTCTGATTCATCGCATAATAGCCAGGATCATACCCCACGGCCTACACGGACTCGAGGCTATCGATTCCACCGACACAGGGACAAATACTCCTTTTCTTCATTTCCGGGTCATGTTGCCGCCAAGCGCTGGGATGAACTTTAATAGCTAAAGCAGGGGTTTTCTTCTCCACTGAAATACAGCGCTGATGGGTACGATGTGAATAGTATTTACGCTATCCATTTCCTATTCATATCCACCTTCAATTCTGCAGTATGAAATGTCAGACGCGTCGAATATAAACCCGCCAGATTTACATGAAATCTAATACATCATATATTTCATAGTCTAACAGAAATATGATATTGAATGTTTCCAGAAAAGTTAAATCATATAATGTTCACCATTCTGATTGACTTCCTGCTTAAACTCCTCGGCAAAGCCATTTTCAATGGGACACAACAAGATCATAATCTCACAGTACTGAATGATTGACCAGATGCTCGGTCAATCCCACGAAACCGATAAAAAATCGACCGATGATATGTCATTCGATATAACGTCTTGGTTTTGATGATCGGTCTTGGCTGTTTCGTTGGCGAGACTGGAGCATTGCAATCGAATCGGGGTCGCCCTTGCCACTAACCCGTCTCTGTGGTCTAGTGGTTAAGGCACCGGCGTTCAAAGCTGGGGGCCCGGGTTCGATTCCCGGTAGAGACATTTTTTCGGCATCATCAATTTTTCCAAAGGGTAGATAGCTCTGGGGAACCTTGATTTAAGCTACGCCTACCTACCATTGTTCTCTTCATCCATTTCTTTAAAATATATATATATTGGGGGATTTTGACTTGAAATATAATAATGCATGAGATTTCGTTACCGGGCTGTCACTTTTTAGGAGACCATTATTATTGACAAAACACGTTTCATTTCTAAATGCAATACAGAGTGGAATAGGTTATCTTCAAAAACAGAAACGACTATATTAGTATGTTTCCATAGTTATTTTTTCCCAGAGACCTCTTCCTCTTTCTAACTGAGGAAAACCATTTTATTTCGGACGTTTCAAGAACCACTTCTCTGTTTATCACTGCCGCGAGACTTGGTGGGCCGTTGCACGATACCGTGCATGATATATACAGTATATATATGTCATACATATTTAAAGAGCTAATCAAATGAGATTGCTTCGGGTCCGTAGGCAAAATTGACCCTTTAAGTGGACCGGTCAGAAATTAATCAATAGAGAGATGAACCCTAACACTACATGGGTGACATACTCATTATAAAGTGACCCGAAGGGAGTAGCGAATTTTCTAGTTACGTTTTAGGCATACCTATCGACTCGGGTCAATGACCGAGGCATGCTAACGTTAAAAAAGTGAAACCGACTCGCTACAGACCAATGACACGCAATTCAAAATACATACTGGCTTTGGTCGATGTGTGGTCAGTTTCGTATGGGGGGTGTGACTGTACCGTACGTATGTAGACATTTTAGAGAGGTTAATGATGAAAAAAGGATATTGACAGCGATGATACACTTCAAATCAAATACAGTTAATGATAACCATGATGGATTATGACGGTCGGTGTACTTACATCAAACATTTTCATTCTTTCATCCACAGAGATACTTGTTGGTATTCAAAGCAAAATATAAGCGAGATTATATTTTTCATGGATTTAGCTACATAGAGAACAAAAGGTTTCATTTAGAAAATGTGGACGGACTATATCGACCATGGGAAATTTAATTTCAAACGCTCTGGTTTCAAACTGGCATTGTAGCTGATGATTAATGCAGTGATCAGACTTGTTCAGAATCGCAATACCACAGTGTTTACGAACTCTTAATACCAAATGATTATGCAGAGTTGTTTAATCTCCTTTTATCTATCATTTTTCCCAATATTATATTTTTAATATATAATAATTATTTGAATGAAAATGAAAATTCAATTTTTAATTTCAAGGCATGAAGATGACCAATATAATTATCGCTAACATCTGTAGATTTGTAATTTGTAATAATGGTTGGGTAACGAATTTTAGCAGAATTTGTGCATCTTTTTGAAATAATAATAATAATAATTGCTGGATTTATAAAGCGCTTTTTGCCAGAGGATACAAAGCGCAGCTATTATCACCCCGGCTTTAGCTCGCGCTACCATCACCGGCGCTCAGTGCATGCAATGAAATACTCCTGCCGGGTACCCATTCACCTCAACTGGGGTCGAGTGCAGCACAGTGTGGACAAATTTCTTGCTGAAGGAAACTACGCCATGGCTACGATTCGAACACACGACCCTCTGTTTCAAAGGCGAAAGTCAGAACCACTAGACCACGACGCACCCACTCAGGGATGAACTGAATAAGGATATGACCACAACGAGGGTAGTCGAAACTGAATAAAATGAATTCAAATTAAATACCCAATTTTAGCCATATATACAATCATATTTTTATCTATAAAGAGGCAATCTAAATTCATGATAGGCTTACATTTTTATCTTTATAAAGCCATTTTTGATAAAGAAACTTTGTTACAAAATTGAAATCAGATTATGTGACCCACTCGGAGTTTCTTGGTAGCAGTGTCAGTAATGATTGAATCTTTCTCAATACTACATTATTAGATGCTAATTGTATAAGATATTAAGCTATGAATTTGATTTTTTATTTCATTAAAAAAGGATCAGAAGTCCTATGAAGAGTTTTATTATATTAAAAAAGTTTCTACCAACTGGCTTAATTCCAGAACTCACTTTATTAAAACAACCTCAGGGCCTTTCAGTGGCTAGGTCTGACAGTTTTTTTTATTCCATATTAATGAAAAGATTCTTTGCTCATGCGAGCCCCATTATATGGAACAGACTTTCTGAAGACATTCAGATTGTATCTGTTAAGTCTTTCAAAAATGTTCTTAAAATCAGAGTGGATTCGGCACTCTATAAATCAGATGTATCCATTTTATTTTTAGCATATCTGTTGGATCTCAACATTCAGGATTCTCAGCTGCATGTTCTTTCAAATGATGTGACACATGTTCTGAGTATTATCAGCTCTCCGTCAAATACCAACCAAATATGCAATCTCACTTAAATCTTAACGAGACAATCTAAATTCGGGATAGGCTTAGATGATGCCCATGGAAACCACTCTAATTTATCCCATGCAGATTAGGAGACTTTGTTAAAAAAATTATAAAACGTTATCATTCACGTAGGATAAAGAGCTATGAATTTAAGACCTGTTATTTAACAAAAAAATTACGAGTTCAAAAAGAAAGCTTGAGGTTAAACGTTCATTCTTCAAACTGTGTGTCTCTAGAGCTTACTTGACTACACAAAACCCACACCGGGTGTGTCAATGTCTTGCACTCAAAAGTTTTATTCTCTCTCTTTCTCTCTCTCTCTCTTTCACTCTCCCTCTCTCACACACACTTTCTCTCTTCAACATTAAAAGATTTGTTGGATCTCAACTTTGTGGTCCCCCGGTTTCATGTTTTTTTGGTGTACAACTTTGAATCTTTTAAGGTGCATAATATACATTTTATGTTAGAAGGGCTCAAATTTGTACCTCGCTTGAAATTGTTGAACTCTGTTCAAACAGTGTACGGTGAAAATAATTGAACCGCAAAAGGTGATAAACGTGCAGGACTGCACTCAGCAACACCCCTTTCAGTTGTACAAACCCCTAGCAGGCCTATATAGGGTTAAAATGTGTACATTAATAATTTTTAGTGTGTATACAGTGGCCATTGTTTTAAGTTGACAAATGAGTTGATAAGCTTTTTTTTCCTAATTGCCAGACAGATTGGGTTTAAAGCCAAGGCGAACAAAACGTGCTTTAAAAATGTTTATGGGTACCATTTTATCGGACGACTTTCCCGAATGAACATTCATATCGCCCTAATCCGTTTTAAACATGTTACAGCGCAGTTTATGATAAAAGGTCAGCTGTAATGATTGTCTGTTTCAGAGGCCCGTCGGGACCATTCTCTCTAATGAAATTTATCGACCCTTTTCAAATGGTTAGTTATAATGACCGACTATTCAACTAATTACGGTTAATGTGTCGTATGTTATAGATCTCCGAATGCAGAGCATCTGGCGTGTGAAATAGGCATGAATAAGAGATCAATTAATGTAAGTGTATGTTATATTTGGAATGATGGCGGGGGAGGGGAGGGGTACGGAGAGGGTTTGGATGGGACGGGATGACAGGATTGAGAAGGGGAGAGATGGGAGGGAAGTTAGAGAGGCTTTAAGAGGGAAGGGAAGGGAAAAATAGAGGAAGAAATGTGTTTGTGTGTATGTGTGGAAGCGTTTGTGTCTATGTGGGGTGTGTGTGTGTGTGTGTGTGTTTGTGTGCATGTGCGGGAAGGTGTGTGTGTGAACGTGTTGTGAGAGAGAGAAAGAGGGTGTGTGTGTGTGGTTGGGTGTGTGTGGGTGTGTGTGTGTGGTGATGGGGTTTCACGCAATTCGCAACATCATTTGGCTTACATGTAGAAAGTGCGTAAGAGAAGGTCTAGATATCAATAGAAAGAAAGCCAAATTCAAAAGATTTTTCCTTTAAATAGCGGTTCTCCAAACTTAAGGTTATCTGAACTTATTATGAATGAGCTGTGGATATTCATTGAAAGTTTGCCAGTCTAAAGTAGATGTGAACCAATTATTGGTAGGGTTTAACTCGGGTGTCTTGCAAGGAAAGTTTGCCCGATCTGAAGTTGATGTGAACTGACTATGTAAGGGCTTGTGCTTTGGATTTAAAGTTGATTTGAACCGACTATAGGCGACCTTGGGGTGCAGTGCATAGAAAGTTTGCCCGATCTAAAGTTGATGTGATCCGACTATAGGCGAAATTTGTTGGTGAGCATGAAAAGCTTGCACAATCTAAAGTTAATATGAACCACTGGCGGATTCAGGGGGTCACAGCCGGCCTGTGACCCCCTACCCCCTTATGAGAGGCACAATTATAATTTGTATTGTAAAATGGCGTTAAAACGGAAGTGTGGCCCCCTTCCTCCTTCTAAAAGTGTCTTTTGTTGCTCGTCAATTTTTTTCGCGGACGGAATCTCCTTAATATTTTTTTTAAATCCTCCCCCCCCCCTTATTTATGCTTGTCAAATTTTTTCCTCGGGAAAATGTGCTCTCCCCCCCTTCGAAAAATCCTGGATCCGCCCCTGATATGAACTGACCATGGGCGAGCTTTTTATGTTGTGCATGGAAACTTTGCCCGATGTAAAGTTGATGTGAACTGACTTTTGGCGAGATTTGGGTGCTGCATGTTCATAAACAGTGTGCCCGATCTAAAAGCTGATGTGAACTGGCTAGGGGTGAGCCTTTAATGCCGCTAATGAAAAGTGTGTTAACAGTTTAAATGGTGGTCCTAAAGTCGTTGTTTCATTAGTGTTGTGTCCGACTTCGCCATAAAGATGACCATTTGATTGCGAACTTTGACACGCTCTTTCCCCCAAATTGGCCCATAAAGAGTAGGCGACAAAAGGAGTAACTTTTAAGAATTACAAAATTGACGGTCAATCGTGACGAATTTCACGTTAATATGCCCTATGGCAAAAGGAAATGTTATTTCTTTAAGTACAGAATTTGTAGAACTTATCATGAAAATGATTTCGGAATAGGCTGGAATTTTATTGACAGCACTGTTATTTCAACTTCTTTCCTTTAAGTTTGTTTGACGTCCGTGCTTTGATTTGCATTTGTTTTGGTAAAACATGGTATTATCTAAATCTTCAACAATACGCACTTTGATATATCACTTCAATTTTCCCATTTATTTCCTTGTATACACTTCCTCGGATCCATTAATAATATTTTATCCCTGTTTTCTAGTTTTCTGTAATATTAAAAATAGACTGATTCCTCGTTCTAGTTATCATACTTATCCCTATTAATTTCCTCGAATATGGAATAAGTGAATTAATTCATCGTTTCTCGTAAATGATTTTCACAGCATCGACGCATATATTTTTAAGCCTAGCAATTGAAAAAGGAAATACATGTAAATGCCCATCTTGTGTAACAAAGGTTATACAAAGCTTTCGCATTGGACTTCTACAGAATGTTAGCTAAATTTTTACAGTGGTACCACATTAATTACGTAACAATGAAGTTGTGGTTCGACATTGATTAGACGCAAACTGTGTCTGTTGGTATTTTTCTTCGTGCTAAGGATCATGATTTTCGCCAATTTAGCCATTTCTTGAGCTATCCAAAAAAATAATGCGTCATTTTGTTTTGTTCCATAAACCTAAGCGGTTTTGTCATAGTAATGTCGTGAAAATAAAATAAAAAGTCTACGGACTGCGCTACAGTTTTGCTTTTGGAGTAAGAACATTTGACAACGTTTATTTTGTTGTCTCTTATTGGCTATTTAGATAACCATCAATGATCCCGAAGATAAAATAGCCTATTATTTTATTCATACAAAGAAACTAGATTGTTTATGAGAGGAAAGTACTTTTTTGCTACATGGTAACATAATTAGTGTAGTATGAACGTATTGAGTGGTGAATTTGTATTTTAAAGGACAAGTCCACCCCAACAAAAACTTGATGTGAATAAAAAGAGAAAAATTCAACAAGCATAACACTGAAAATTTCGTCAAAATCGGATGTAAAATAAGAAAGTTATGGCATTTTAAAATTACGCTTATTTTTAACAAAATAGTTATATGAACGAGCCAATTACATCCAAATGAGAGAGTTGATAACATAACTCACTCACTATTTCTTTTGTAATTTATTATATGAAATATGAAATATTTTTATTTTCTCATCATTGTCATGTGAAATGAAGTTTCATTCCTCCCTGAACACATGGAATTCCATTATCTTAACATTTTGTGCTTCAGGCAAGGAGGCCCTAATGTCAAATTCATAAAAATTGAAATATTGTATAATTCAAACAATAAAAAACAAAAGAAATAGTGAGTGAGTGACATCATCGACTCTCTCATTTGGATGTAACTGGCTCGTTCATATAACTATTATGTTGAAAATAAGCGAAACTTTGAAATGTCATAACTTTCTTATTTTACATCCGAATTTGATGAAATTTTCAGCATTGTGCTTTTCTGATTTTGCTCTATTGATTCAAATCAACATTTTTCTGGGGTGGACTTGACCTTTAACATTCAAGTGGGTCTTTATAACAAGACCACACATCTCAGAATGTTTCATTATGCTGGCCAGATGTGAGTAGTTGGGGTCTTGCGATGGCGCTATTAAGGTTGCTATTGTTTTTTTTTCTCGTTTCTTTTAGGAATTGTTAAGTCCTTAACCGGCGTACGTCGTGTTAACCAGTAGGGGAAGGCGGGGTAAGTTGTGACAGTTTTTGCTTTTTGCATGTTAGAATTGATATGATTAATAATCTTGTCGAAATAAGTACCTTGCCTTGAAATTTCATTCTTCTGAAATATTTTCCACTTATATATAACTTTCTACCCCAACACTGAAAGTCATCGTGACCTTTGAAAAAAACGATGTCAAATGGCTCAACTTGCCCCATATGTGGGGTAAGTTTGAGCCACCTTCTGGGGTAAGTTGAGCCACAAAAACTATGTACAAAATGTATGGGGGAGAACCAGCATGTCAATTTTTGTTTAAAGTCTTTTCACTTGCTAATTCTCTATAAATACTAACATCCTGTAAAAGGAAAAGAGCAGTCATGTATATTTGCTCCTTTCAGCCTGCATTTCAATCTATTTTTATGGTTTGTTTGTTTTTTAAGATACATTACCATAGGAATTACCATGGCTCAACTTGCCCCATGCTGTTTGGCTCAACTTACCCCAGTCCAAACTTAGTGCGATAATTTTGTATCCACAAATTTATTATGCATCCATCATATAAAAGACTATGACAAGAATGAAGATCCATACCTGGACTAATAATATTGTTATCATGTCTTTATTATATTCAAAGACGTGTGTGTTTATAAAGCACTTATCTATTTCACACTCTTTTTTACTTTTTTGGCTGAAATTCATATTTTTCCCTCTAAAAAACTACTTTTTGTTTCAAAGTTGGAAACAATGTGGTGGGGTTAGGGGTTATGCTATGGGTCATCAATACATGACACCACCACAATGTCTGACTCATTCATTATTGGCCTGGGGCTGGTGGCTCAACTTGCCCCTATGCTCAACTTACCCCGCCTTCCCCTATAGGTTGGCGTCGATACGGTGACCCGGGCTCCGTAACACAAAGATTAGAGATCAATCGCTAAATGAACTGACCAATCAATATCAATGTTACACGCGCATTTGGTTTAAAATACTGACCAGGGACCAATCAGTGCAGTTCTTTCATATTTGCAATCCATCGCAAACCTTTGTGTTACGGAGCCCTGGAGGGGGATGAGCGGGGTACGGGCATGATAATTACGTGGAACAAAATGGTAATTTGATATTTTCTTTAAATCTCTTAAGCTCAATTTAAATTGTGACAGGAATCTTTGTAAAACACAATCATTACCATTTTAATGAGCAGTTTCGATGCTAATCCTACGTGACTTAAGGTGATCTATTCTAAAAGAAAATAACCCTCGCATTTTTTAAAATATCTTTGTTGCTGCAGGACAATAGTAATTGTAATGATAATATGTCCACTTGTAATAGCGCTGTTACTATGTGCGTATACTCAACTGCGCTTTGATACGTGGTATCATAATTTCCCCGGTAGTAGCTGAGCCGCCATATCGGCGCTAAAGCATCAAGGAATAAATCCTACCTCACCTGGGTCGAGTGCAGCGCAATGTGGGTAGATTTCTTGCTGAAGGAAAACATGCCATGGCTGGGATTCGAACCCAAGTCCACAATAAGTCCGTGTGGTCCATACAGCAGTTCATAATATTATGTACAACTCTACCACCGATTGGAATCTGATGCGCCAAAATGAACGCTAAATGATAAGTCACGTAACGTTTCCGTCACGTCCTTACAGATTTTTTTTAAATATGTGTTAGTTATCATTAAGATTGGTAACATTTCTATTCAAACTGGGTTAATGCAGAGGATTTTTGTCATGCGAATAGGGGAAATTCCTCTGAATGGCTGTATATAATGGCTGTAACACTCCTTGTGGCTACTTTATACGATAAAATATTTTTGAAAAAATGTGTTACCTCCGATTTTGTGTTGTGTTCTAACAACATGAACAAATTGGGAATAAATTTCCTATAGACAATCAGTTTTTTTAACAATTTAACTTTGCATTTAGATACATGTTGGCAACGAAAACTAAAACCTACAGAGTTCGGGGGTCGTTTCGTCTGTTTTATCCGATAGTTGCCATGGTAACAATGCTTCTCAGCCAATCAAAATCAAGGAAAGTTGTCACATCCGAAAACCTGTCGAACAAAGATGTTGATGATACACTCCCTAGATTTCATCCTTGTAGCTGACGGGAATAACAATGAGAATATAATTTTTCGTGCGTTAAGCCCTTCTCAATTGGCGGTGCGACTGCTTACAACCCTTGCGATTGTGTGCAACATATATTGTGACCAAAATGATCGCAAACGATCGTAAGAGCAATTGTGATAGCCCCTTTAAGTCATGTGCAACTTACGACATGCGTTAATGAAACACCCTTTCACCACGAAGAAAGCCCACGTGAGGAGCGGTGCCATGACATTTGTTCTGGCGACAATTGCTCCGATGGAAAGTCTGCACGTTGAGCCAAACGTAAAAAAGCTAACCTGCAAAACTGACTAAACCCTAATCATTATTGCACTGTATATTGCACTGTCTGTCTGATTTTCCTTGAGTTCCCCTTTCCTTTTGAGGCCTTTATCAATTTCAAGCTCTAAGCTTAAGATGAAGGTCTCCCACATTTCAAAATGTATTATGTTGATGTAATTTTTATGTATATATTTTTTTCTGCAATTTTTTTTAACGATTAAAAAAAGAAATTTATCAGGTATAAATATATTTCAATTAGATTATTAGATTGTATATATATATATATGTATATATGTTATTAATTATATCATTTGCTTATTATGTTATGCTAAGAAAAAATGATTACCCTTGTATATGCTTTTGTTATTGGAATGTGGAAATAAATAAATCAAATCAAACTATATTTACAATGTTCTGAACCGAACGCTCCATTACAATGCTAACTCTAACCCTATGCCCTGTGAGATATTGATAAGATCGGAGCAAATGTCTCAAGAGTAAATGTCGTGTCACCTGCTAGGGTTATTTGTAGCGAGGGGAGAAGAGGGATAAAACGTGATCAATTGTGAAAATGTGTTTTTAAAAGTTAAAAAAAGCAAACTAATTGATTACAGCAAGGAGCAGGCAAGGACACGTGGAGACGATCTGAAAAATGAGGAGGTTGGTATAGGAATTAGGAAAGAAAAAAAAAACAGGAAAAGAAAACAGGAATCTCAGATAGTGGTAGCAAGAAGAACCGAACACATTAGCCCCTATGCTTGTAGAGGGTGAGAAGCAGGCGAATGAAGAGGAGGATGATGATGACGATGATGATGATGATGATGATGATGATGATGGTGATGATGGTGATGATGATGATCATGATGGCGAGCCGATGGTGGTGGTGGTGGTTTGTGATTCTTAAGAACATCTTGACCATGATGATAATGGCTCTAATGCAAACGAAATATTATGATTTGAATGGTAGTGGTTCTGCTGCTGCTGCTGCTGATAATGATGAAAATAATAAAGCACCTTTTTCTAAGCGCTATAATAACCACGTGGCGTTATCTACAGGGAATATGTAGAGTGTCTAGCAACGCCAAAGGACGCTACCTTGCTTCAGTAAGATTCGAACCCCGCATCTCCTAGTTCAAATTTCAGATCTACTCATTGACTGATACACAACCATTGTCAGGTTATATTGTGAAGATACATGGCCATGTAATGAAATGAGACTTGATTGGAAAGCTGTAGACCGGAGCCAAAATACATGGAATTTTCGACATGGCACTACGGGACTTGAATGAGAATACTTGTTTTAGTTTTCAGTTAATCTGATGTTTAAAACAATTCTGAAAGTCCGAATGCATGGGGAAAGACATAAAACATTACGATCGTCGTTAAAATGAAAAAGCTGTATAAATTTCACTTGGCCCATGCATTAGGGGCCGTTTCACGAAGCACACTGTCAGTAATTATCAATGACAATTCTTCTATCAGCCAATCAGATGCAATGATTGCATTGTCTTATAGCAGCTGTTAGTTTATACTACTAACAAGACACGTCATGAAAGCGTTTCACGATAATACATCTACAATTATTGCAAATAAAACTATTCAAGAGTTCTTAAAAAGCTGAAGGAGAATATAAAGTTCATGGTTGATCGGGGGCATATAATCTGAACTTCATTTTATTGGGATCCAGTTACAAGAGGCCCCAATAAGTATATCCCAATAAGAATATCCAGTATCTATCATGACCAACTTCAAAGATCTGATTGGAAATTGACCCTATACCTATACACGTGTATTTACACGTAACTCGATAAGTCCATTGTTTGTGAATACTGATTTTCATACTTTGTGATGATAAACGTTCAATCGTTCAATCATATTCAAGGATATAAATAATAAATCCGAGATGATCTCGTTCCCGTAAAGAGGGATTTCGGTGTCATCATTAAACCTTCGGCTGCCATATACACACGTAGGTAGGGATTAAAGACAACGTTTTAAGATTCATAGTACAGGATGTCCCATAAAAAACACATTTGAAATGATTGGCTATCATACCTAAAGAGATAGGTATTCATAGTACATTATGTCACAGGAAAAGGCAAACAAACCTGTGTATATCGTATCTACAAATAAAATACGTTTGTGTTTTGGGATACAAGATAAAATAAAGACATAATATGACCTCGCATATCTCTCGTAAGAACCTAATCTCAAATAGCCCTGCTGAAATAGGGTTATTCATGTGATCTTGAGGGCAGAATCGAAATTTATATCAAATTATATTTATATCAAATCCCATAAAAATATTATATATTTGTAATATCCTTAAGCTTTTTCCAAGCTTTTGACCATGATGCCAATATGACTTTTGACAAAAATTTAGGCTTGTGTAAGCACCACTTATTTTAAAAGATAGGCTTGATTTTTTCCCTGTTATTCCTTAAACACATACTTTGGTGTGTGTTGTAAACCCCTTATCAAAGGACAAAATATATATCAGGCGCGGATCCAGGAGGGGGCCGAGCCGGCCCCGGCCCCCCCCCTATTTTTTGACAACCTGCAGAAAAAGGGTACTCTTTACCTTGATAGAAACTGCGAAAAACAGAAAGAAAAGTAACAAAGAGGTATTTTACCCATGATGTGTAATTTACAGCCTCGTAACGACCGGCCCGACCCCGAAAGGAAACCAAAAAAAAGGTGAGGGGAAGAATTGGAAAATAGACTTTATATCAAATTTTTCGCTCGCGCTTCGCGCTCGCATTGCCTGTGTAATGAATCCCATTCAAGAGGGTTAAATGACACCAATATATAACCAATATACATACAATATATCCAGTTCTGATATCAATTTGCACACATTTTTTTTAGCTCGCACATCAAGGTTTCATTATTTTGTTTGATTTACACAAATTGTTAATGTGTATCAAAATGTTCAGCTCGCGCTGCGCGCTCGTATCGTTTGATTTGTGAGAAACCTATGCTCTTTGGAAATTCTTACCAAAATTTGTCAAAATACTCCTTTATCATGTCAGTATATCAAAAAATGAAGCTCATGCTTTGCGCTCGCATTTAATTGTTTGAGACTCACAGCTTGTTTATTTAAATAAAAACGCGCTTAGACTGTTCATTTTTTCAGGTCGGAATATCAGAAATTTTTAACTCGCGCTTCGCACTCTCATTATTTAATTGGTGATACTTGTATCCTCTTCATTAATCACTAATTGAGTCACTTTTCATGTTACTATATGTTAAAATTTCTTTCATGACAACATCTGAAAATCAGCATTTTTGCCCAAACTATTTTCTGTGAGCTTTACACAAGTGGGCAGTGGTTGGACAAGCGTAATATTCTGTATGTCATCTGAAAAAAAGAGACGCCAAAGTACATAAAATGTTGAAGGGTGACCCTTTATGTTATAACTTTTGCAATTGCCGCAACTTTTTCAATTTTTTTTATTTATTTTTACTGACGTGTACAGTAATGTCGAAAGAGTGCATGAAATATGAACAGTTGGTGATACTCCAATAAAAGAACAAAAGCGACATGAACCTCATCTTTTTTCTTTTCATTAATGTTTTAACCATGTAGAGAAATTAGTCTCAATGACTCCCACGTAATCCAACAATGATGAATCTCTTATGCACGAATTTTGAAATCGTTTGATGATAAATTAGGAAGGATTGTTTGACCACTTTAAAGAATCATAATTGTCACAGAAAACAAAGTGAAGGTGAAACGGGATAAGATACAGTAAGCCTTTTATGGCATCTTAACATTATTGATATCAAAATCAGGATCAACCTGGCTCTCATAAATTATATTTTCTGTAAGTTGTGCATAGAAGCTTCAGTCATACCGGCCTATCCGAATACAGAAAGACTATATTACGTTATTACCAATGACATACGATCGGTCGGTTTGAAATCGTTTTTTGGATCCGGTTTTGGACTTGGTTTCAGTTTCATCGAGTCGGTTCCACTCAACCCCAAATCGATTGAATGTATTACGTATCTCCCAATGACATTCATCCGATCGGCGTGTAATCGGTTTTGTTGGTGTGACTGTAACGTGGGGAACTACGATCGTTAGAAACTCGAAGCGTTACGTGCTGGGTCACCTTGGAACAAGTTTATTTTCCCGTTTAGAAACCTCTTTCAAACATCCCACGATTTATTCGTGGCTGCTTTATTTAAGTATGATGTTTAATTGGAGCTTAGTACGTTCCATCGGAGAATTGTTTCTCTTCGTCGCCCCATGTGTTTACACTCGGACATCTTAGAGCTCGCATGAAGTTTAAAGCCGTAAAATATGATTTACTTAAAGGCCTTTGACTTTTTGAAACCATTTTTTTTTTACTTTATTTTTCTGTCTTTTAAAGAGAAATTCCAGTAGTTGCAGTAAACACTGATTTCATGAGAAAGTCTGTAAAACAAGGCTTAATTGTCAGTATATCATCGAGGATCTAGATCTGGTACAGTTACATTAACTGACCTTTGTGAATCTTGAAATCTACGCTAAAAAAATGTTCACGCCGAAGATCCCCAACACTGATAAGCGCACGTGGGACAATGTATAATTATTACTTAGAGCGTCGGCCCGACGCTCTACCCGAATCCTGTGCTTATTTGCTGATTTCTCATCAATTACACAATTTCTTCCAGAATCCTTTGGCACATGCGTTTTATTTATACAAACAGACACTTTGGTGGTCATTTCATTGGATTCTTTACTAACTCATTTTGATATCGTTACCAAAACTAGTATTTACCTTTAATGTTAATATCTTTTTTTAAATATAATTGTACCCGGTTGATTCTTTAAACACCACCGCCACTGCCGCTACTACATGTACTTCTACTACTACTTCTACTTCTACCACTACTACTACTACTGCTATTACTACTACTACTACTACTACTACTACTACTACTACTACTACTGCTATTACTACTACTACTACTACTGCCTCGACTGCTACTTCTGCTGCTGCTGCTGCTACTCCCGATACTGCTACTATTGCTACTACTTTTGGCCGGCCATCACTTTTACTTTTAATACTGATATCGTAACTAAGTCTATGACTTCTACCACTCTGAAAGATTGCCAAATATCTAGACCATAAGAACAGCTAAATTGATTATTTCAAGATGAAAACAGATGGAAAAAGCTTCTCCAGTCTGCCATTGATGCTCTCACACTCCTCAATTTTAAGAAAGAATTCTCATAACTGGGTTTTTAAATGAGTCCCCTTGGTACTCCATAACACTGCCACACCATGATATCTACTGTACATGTTTGTACCTCGCTATGATCGAAAGATGTGGCCTTCAAGGTAACTCAAGGTAAGATTCCGGGGACATTTTCTTACATTTTACCCATCAACCGGGGACGTCCCCGGTCCAGATATCCGTGCCAATCAATGGCTCATTTGATTTCAAACCGTTTTAATGTAGTAAAACTCATGATTTGTAAAAAAAAAAAGTTCCCGTTCACTCAAGTTGTTTGTAAACGCCGGCGGTCTTTGCCCACGTATGTCCGAAAAATGAGTCCGGCTTGTGGATTTTTTTTCTTCTAATTCATGAGGGCATGCAACAACAACACACGTCCCCAATTTGGCGATTAATGACAAGTGATTCGCTGATTGTCAAATTACAGGCGTGGGTGTGTGTATAGGTGTGCGAGGGTGCGTGTGTGAGAGAGTGAGATATAAAGAGAGCGGTGAAAGATGAGGATAAAAGCCATGCCCCCCGCCTCCAAAAAAAGATTAACAACAGAGAACATCAGGGGAGCGTTTCATCACTATTTTCATCCGACAAGTTGTCAGATCTGACTTCTTTCCTTGATTCTGATTGGCTGAGAGGCACTGTTCCTATAGACTATATAGTAACTGTCGGATAAACTGGTACTTGTTGGATAAAATGTCCGACGAGTCCTTTCATGAAACGCCCCCAGATGATCAGTATCGATATCTCCAGGTAAAAATTATTCAATATCAACGTCCACCCGTGTATGACTATGATTCAATACGATCAATCGCGATAATTCGACCGTGAAAGTCAATAGAAATTATCGGCGGAATGACCTTCGGTTGAAAAGCTATAAAACTACTGTATCACTTACGGCTTGAGGGGTCACAAAAACTGATAAATGGAGCGTCACACAGCCAATTAAACACACGATTGCCTTCAATTTGAGCTTCGTTTAATTTCATTAGCTTCTCATTAAGAATTCACATTTCTAGCACATCAACTGCGCCACTCACAATTGAAGCAGGTTCTTTTTATGCTGAAAATGTTAATTGTCCAACGTACAATGACAGGGTCAATAAAATGAGAAAAATAGGCTTTAAATTCCTAACTCTGTTGCTTACACTTTTACACAAAGAACTTAAAATGCAATATTTTTCCTCAATTTACAAGTGCCTTTTGTATCGAAACAATAAATTAGAGCAAGATGTCCGCTTTAACCAAAATTCCTACTGCACTGACGTGACTAAAGGGGCGGATCTATTTTTTCCAAGGTAGAAATTTTGAGAAGCACAAACATGACAAAAAGGGGGTCACCATAAAATGAAGGTGATTTTGGTTCGAGAAATTTGAAAAATGTAGGTCATTGTTTTGTTTTTTATTGGCAGCCAAAGGGGCGGGGGTTAAACCCTCTAACCCCCCCCCCTTTCATGCATCCACAACTAGCATAAAATAAAGAGATTTCTTCCCTTCTTTAAAGGGGAAGTTCACCCTGACAACAAGTTTATTGTAAAAATAGCAGAAAAAATAATGAAAAATATTGCCGAAGGTTTGAGAAAAATTCATAAAATGAAAAAGTTATTAGAATTTCTATTATTCGATTTGTGACGTCATATGCGAGCAGCATTCCTACATAGCGAATGGTAAAAAAATCAATGAAATGTCATTTTCTCAGAAAATTGAAAATGGTTTTCACTGTAGCTTTCGTATATCAATAGACAAATCATTTCACACCCGATCATGAATAGAAAACAAAATTAAGTCATCAGGAACCATACAAAATTTGGAATTCATGCATTTTATATGACATAACACATGGGGCAGCTGCTCGTTTATGACGTCACAAATCCAAAACTTTGAACTCTAATAACTTTCTTACACTTTAACGGATTTTCCTCAAACCTTCACCAATATTTTTTACTATTTTTTCTGCTATTTTTACAACAGAGTTTTCTTCAGGGTGAACTTCCCCTTTAAAAAGTTGGGCAAAAAATGCTCAACTTTTAATCAACCCTGGGCAAATTACTGTCCACACAACTATTGGTCAAAATCTGTCACAATTGAATAATTAAAACTAATAATTGGCAAATAAATATGCTCAATTGGATAATAATTGCCAAGAATATCTATATATTTTGCCAACATAGATTACCCAACACAGTAGACAGTATGTTGCCCAGCATTATAAGAGTGTACGTCAAATGAATTATTACATGAAGATTTTTTTATATCTATGTGTCATAAAATCGTAGATGGAAAATTAAGAGGAATTACGATATACAATACGTTTTAAAGACATTTATGCATGAAGTTGATTATCCATACTCACAGACCCTGACACATTTTGTACACTATTTTCCGTAGCAAATGAACGTAATCTTAAAAAATAATTGAAAATGTCATTAGCTCATTTTCTTCTCACATTCTTTGAGATGACTATTCAAAATTACATTTCAAGAAGTAATTTTGTCACCAAAGTTTTGATTGAAAAGCATGTCATCTATTTGATTTTCTGTGCGGTTTACACTATGTAGTTTTTTACTCCCTAATTGTGTTTGTTATTTTTTTTATTTCTTTAATACCCTTTGTATCTCATGAAAAGACGCTATATAAAGGTAATCAATGTATTGTTGATAATTCGCTTCTACATACCATTTTCCGTCATGCAATCTTAACCAAATTAAGAAATATCTGATATTTTGACATTTTTGTTTTGGATATGCTTGACTAAACATTCATAGGTTAAACATATTTATAACACCTTTTCTATCAGCCTTGTAGCTATCTTTCATCTTAGGGCAAGGACAGGCTCTGTTAGTCTCAATTACTAATTAGTTTAGCAAGTTTTAAACGTATTGCATTCCAGTTGCTATTATTCTTTAATTAGTATCTGATTAGTTTCATGAATATTTGAGCAACCATCTATTTTTGTTTAATTGGAAATATCTTAAATATCATATTAACCCCTGAAGAAAATATAGCCACAATGAGTTTGCGTGCCCATGCATTTTAAGGCAATAAAAGGATAGGAATGTTGTACACGGCCGCCTATGTCTACGAAGGGGCGGGGCGACGACAGGATATTTTGATGGGGGGGGGGCCAAGATGAACTAATATTGTGACGTTATTACTTCTATCAATTGAATTAAAAGGGTATCATAACGGTACACGTTTAGGGGCCAGACCTCTCCTCTTTAAACTCTTCTCCCTTTCTACTTTTCGGGTTTTCTTCGGGTTTTTTTTTCTCCTATTACATGCAATAAATTAATTTAAAAAAAAAGAAAATTAGGGGTGGTTCCCCCTTTCACCCCCTGTGGCGCCACCCATAAGTAACTGTGTATATAGGACTCAAAATCATTCATATCTTAAGACTTCAAGCGTATTATTATTTTTCTCTCGTTCAATACGCCCCCCTCCCCCTCCTCCTTTCAGGTTCGCCTTTTAGACCGATTTTATCACGATCTTGTACCTCGAGCAAAAGAATGAATTACGGGGTGTTTGTCATCACAGAGTCAGGCTTGCAAATGTAACAAAAATAGAGCGATGCAAACCAAGGCAGCCAGACACGCGCCTCCCTGGAAATCGTACACGAACACAAATAAAAAAAAAAAGGTTTCCTTTTAGAGGAAGAAACCCAGGCACTGATATGTAGCAATGGACAATAAAAGAATCGATGGCTAAAGACGAGAACAGTGTTTAACAGGGTAGGAAAAGGGGGATTCAGTTTATCATTGAGGACATAATTCTGTCCAGTATTTACAAATATTTATGAGAAGAGTGTGAGAAAGCGAAAAACTCATTCCTGCCCGACCCAATTCAATTAGACGACAGTCCCAATCAGTTTTACTCTATGATGTACTACCTGATTACTTTATTGTAATGAAGAAAAAGCACAAACCAGCAAAAAAAAGTAAAAACAATCGGCAATCAACATGATGAAAGCTGCTCCCAGAAATTATTAAAACCATGTAATTAGAAAATGTCTGGGGATGCGTGCACTAACGTAACCAAAGATCACAAATGGATGGTAATTGGTAGTGTAAATATGGATGCGGGCAGTTATGTGACAGTCACACCGTTGTAACCGATCCAGACCGATGAATGCTATTACGTTATTTACAATAACATACCATCGGTCGGTTTGGAGACGGTTTCGTTGGTGTGCCTGCGATGCAATGGTTAATTACTGTATGAAAAATCAAAAAATCACCGGCCGTAGAGGGCGGAAGAGTTGTTACGTAGCAATACCACACTCACATGAACAAAGCCGACTCCGGGCCGGCGGTCAAATATGGAAGCTTAAAAGTGCCACCGAGATGTTGAGATAATTATCTCGGGAAGTCGACATCTTGATAGCAAAAGATATTGACGAGATCCTGGATCTCATCATGTCGACATCTTTTAGAAGAGATGATGAGATGACAAGATCCTGGATCTCATCATGTCAACATCTTTTAGAAGAGATGATGAGATGACAAGATCCCGGATCTCATCATGTCAACATCTTTTAGAAGAGATGTTGAGATGACAAGATCCCGGATCTCATCATGTTGACATCTTGTAGAAGAGATGATGAGATGACAAGATCCTGGATCTCATCATGTTGACATCTTTTGGAAGAGATGATGAGATGACAAGATCCCGGATCTCATCATGTTGACATCTTGTAGAAGAGATGATGAGATGACAAGATCCTGGATCTCATCATGTTGACATCTTGTAGAAGAGATGATGAGATGACAAGATCCTGGATCTCATTATGTCAACATCTTTAGAAGAGATGTTGAGATGACAAGATCATCTCATCATCTCATCATCTCTTCTACAAGATGTCAACATGAGATCCAGGATCTTGTCATCTCATCATCTCTTCTAAAAGATGTCAACATGATGAGATCCGGGATCTTGTCATCTCATCATCTCTTCCAAAAGATGTCAACATGATGAGATCCAGGATCTTGTCATCTCATCATCTCTTCTAAAAGATGTCAACATGATGAGATCCGGGATCTTGTCATCTCAACATCTCTTCTAAAAGATGTTGACATGATGAGATCCAGGATCTTGTCATCTCATCATCTCTTCTAAAAGATGTCGACATGATGAGATCCAGGATCTCGTCATCTCAACATCTCTTCTAAAAGATGTTGACATGATGAGATCCAGGATCTTGTCATCTCATCATCTCTTCTAAAAGATGTCGACATGATGAGATCCAGGATCTCGTCATCTTATCTTTTGCTATCAAGATGTCGACTTCCCGAGATAATTATCTCAACATCTCGGTGGCACTTTTAAGCTTCCATAGTCAAAGCTTTCACGTTATTTTCGATGTCATACAATCGATTGGTCTGGAGTTAGATATCGTTCGTGTGACTGTGCCAGACCTGTGAACTTTACGAGAATTGCGTATAAATGGACAGATGGAAAGTATGAGATTCTACTCTAGAGAAACACGATACTACACGAACACAGCTAGACGAGCTCCCAAACAAAGTCCAGAAAATATGTGGGAGACAACCATTCAGACTAAAAAAAAAAGAAATCAGAGTGAAAACTGCGTCCCAGTATATCATATTTCACCCTTACCTCCCTACCTCTATGCCGCAGACACAACAACCAAAACGAACTCCAAGGGAGCGTTCCATGAAAGGAGTTGTCAGACGTTTTATCCGACAGTTACCATAGTAACACTGTATCTTAGCCAATCAACATCAAGGAAAGTTGTCAGATTTGACAACTTGTCTGACAAAAATGTGAAAGGAGAATGAAACCTTCGGAACAAGATAGCTTGTTAGAAAGCAGAAAAATCAAAGAAACAGATCAACGAAAGTTTGAGAAAATCGGACAAATAATGAAAAAGATATGAATATTTGAAAATTGCGATCACTAATGCTATGGAGATCCTCAAATTGGCAATGCGACAAATATGTGTGATGTCACTTGTGAACAACTCTCCCCATTACTTTAGTATATATATCACTTAATCTGCCTCTTTTATCACATCTATCGGTAGATCATGTGTTCTTTCTATAGGAGGGCATGCATGTAATACAGAATTTAAAATAATACATCATAGATAAAGATTTTGTATCACCATAAGAAAAAGCAAAAAGAGACATTTCGGGGGTATTTTATAGTCCATCAAAGGGAAAGTAGTTCACATGTGA